>NW_015390465.1:52165-60166 GCF_001527695.2 Protobothrops mucrosquamatus | reverse complement strand
AGAGAGAGAGAGAGAGAGAGAGAGAGAGAGAGAGAGAGAGAGAGAGAGAGAGAGAGAGAGAGAGAGAGAGAGAGAGAGAGAGAGAGAGAGAGAGAGAGAGAGAGAGAGAGAGAGAGAGAGAGAGAGAGAGAGAGAGAGAGAGAGAGAGAGAGAGAGAGAGAGAGAGAGAGCAATAGATAGATAGATAGATAGATAGACAGACAGACAGACAGACAGACAGACATAGTAGTAAAGGTAGAGATATATAGACATATAGAGATTTATAGACATATAGAGGTAGAGAGAGATATAGATATAGAGATGCTGGCTGAGGAATTCTGGGAGTCCACAAGTGATAAAAGAGCCAAGTTTGAAGACCCCTGATGTAAGACATACAAACAGAATAACAGAGTTAGAACGGACCTTGGAGGTCCTAGTCCAACCCCCTACTCAAGCAGGAAATCCTATACCATTTCAGACAAGTGGTTTGCCATTCTCTTCTTAAAAACCTCCAGGATTGGAGCAGCCACAACCTCTTCCATTGACTAATTGTTATAGCTGTCAGGAAATTTCTTCTTATGCTGCTTCTCTCTTTGATCAGTTTCCATCCGTTGCTTCTTGTCCTGCCTTCAGGGGCTTTGGAGAATAGCTAGACTCCCTCCTCTTTGTTGGAGCCCCTTAGTCCTTCTCTTCATTAAACTAGACATACCTAGTTCCTAGCAAACTATGGGCCAGCAGTGGGCTGCAGCTGCCAAAAAAGCCAATATAGTCCTGGGCTGTATCAACAGAGGGATAGAATCAAGATCATGAGAAGTGATAATCCTGCTTTATACTGCACTAGTCAGGCCACACTTGGAATACTGAATCCAGTTTTATTTACCACGATACAAAAAAGAGTGTAGAGAAGAGCAACCAAGGTGATAAAGGAGGCTAAATCCTTCCTTTTCTCCTCCTTCTTTTCTTTCTCCTCCTCCTCCCCTCTTCTTCCTCTTTTTTACTTCTCCCTCTCCTTCTTCTCCTTCTCTTTTCCCTTCTCCTTCCTCTTCTTCTCCTTCTTTCCTTCCTCCTCCTCTTCCCCCTCCTCCCCCTCTTCTTCTTCTTCCTCTTTTCTGCTTCTCCCTCTCCCTCTCCTTCTTCTCCTTCTCTTTTCCCTTCTCCTTCCCCTTCCCCTCCTCCTCTTCCTGTATTGGCTTTTGTTTTTAATCTGTACAATCTTTGCAATCCAGGGTCACTGTGCATTTGAAGGACTTATAAATTTAATAAATAATGTTACCCTCTAACAACCAGGGAGCAGTAACAATGGTTTGCATTTGCCAATGCTTTCGACATGCGAAGACCCGGCATATCCCATCAGAACCGCAATTTGAAAATAATAGGCATGCTGTTTTGTTAAAGAAAGACAAACAATCAACACAAACCCTGGGCTTCTCCCCATACTACGATGATTGTATTAAGTGTTGATTTTTAAAACTTTGTTTTCTGGAAGGAATCATACATTCACTGGCTTATTCACAGCCAGGCACTACATAGTGGATGCATAGATCAAGGCTTTTCAACCAGTGGTACGGGTACCACCCGTGGCACATTGGCACTTGACAGGTGGTACGCGACCATCCTAGAAAAGTGGTAGCGGGGGAGGGGAATGACCTGAACCGGTGGCAGCACCGCACAAGCCTGAGCGAGAGATGGCTGGAGCTGCAGGGCTGTCAGGGCTCAGCGGAAGTGCCAGGATCAGCGCTTCTTCGGGGATGTCAGGGCTCAGCGGAAGCGCCAGGATCAGCGCCAGGATCCAGCTGGAGCTCGGCACTGATCCTGGCGCTTCTGCTGAGCGCAGAAGAAGTGCCGATCAGCTGGAATGTTGCAGCATCTTCAGGGTCTTGTGATTTACATTTAGATGCTTGGCAACTGATTCATATTTATGACGGTCACAGTGTCCCAGGGTCACGTGAAGTGACCAAAACCTGCTGCAACCACCCAGCAGATGGGGGGAATAAAAACCAAACACCCCACCCCCACCCCTGCTGCCAATCCTCAACAGAAATGCTCACAACAATGAAAACCTCGGACAGGAGGAAGAACGCCGCTGGGCGGGCAGGCATGCAGGTGTCTTGCTCGGCTGTGGCTTGGGGGGCATTTTTTTCAGTGCCATTGTAACTTCGAACAGTCACTAAGCGAACTGTTGTAAGTCGAGGACTACCTGTACTTTATCACTTTTTTCCTTTTTTTTTTTTTTGGTCATCAAGTTTTTGACACCTTGCTAGGCGACTGGTGGTACTTGGATATTGCCATATCCTAAAAGTGGTACAATGGGTGGAAAGGTTGAAAAACCCTGGCATAGATCATATGAAGGCTGTGGAAGACTGGAGATTTAATTCCAGAAAAGTGTTTAGGGACATGAACATAGCACCTGTCTAGAAGTCTTTAAAGCTGGCACCTGCTTTATGGAATGGAACCTAAAGCACTATACAGGCCCAAAATAACTCTCCCAATAGGCTACAGCAGTGTACAAACCCAACAGGGATAATATTTAAACCACCAAACTTTCTAATCAAATTTCTGCCTTAAGGCTAACCATTGGGAGCTTGTTCAGAGGTTGGATCCACTTCATTCAAAGAATATAGTATAAAGTTTTTTTCATACTGCCTTGTTTACTGCTGTGGAAACTGGTTACAATCACCCAGTGTGTTTAACTTGGTTCCTTAAGTTTTCTTTTTTTCCACATATTTTAGCTTTCCAGGAAGTAGATTATGGTCTACTTTGTCAAATGCCTTACTGAAATCCAAGTGTATTATGTCCCCTGTATTTCGCTGGTCCACTAATTTAGTCACTCTGTCAAAGAATGAAATAAAATTTGTTTGGCATGATCTGTTTTTGAGAAAATCTGCTTGAGGAGGGTGGCATTGGGGTATAATTACAAAGAATTGAAAGTGAGGCAGGAATTCTTTGATTAAAAATAAATATTTGCCAGGAAGCTTAAGGCACAGTGGCATGAACAAGGGGAACAGGTAATTTTAACAAAATATCACTTGAAGGAATTCTGTTGGTCCAGAGAGCAGACCCTTTCAAATCACAATTTCTTGCAGAAATGAGAAGAAAGCAACATTTAGCAAAAGATTAGATGAAATGCACAAATATTACAAATTACAGATAGTCCTCGACTTACGACCACAATTGAGCCCAACATTTCTGTTGTTAAGTGAGACATTTGTTAAGACATTTTTTTCAGTGCTGTTGTAACTTTGTACGGTCACTAAGTGAACTATTGTAAGTCAAGGATTACCTATACTTGATTGTACAGGTAGTCCTCAACTTACAACTTACAGTCATTTGATTAATGACCATTCAAAGTTGCAATGGCGCTGAAAAAAATGTTTTATGACTGTCACAGCATCCTTGTGGTCACATAATCAAAATTCAGATACTTGACAACTGGTTCATATTTATGACAGTTGCAGCATCCCGGGGTCATGTGATCCCCTTTTGTGACCTTCTGACAAGCAAAGTCAATGTGGAAGCCAGATTCACTTAACAACCGTGTTGCTAACTTAACAACTGCAGTGATTCACATAACAACTGTGACAAGAAAGATCATAAAATGGGGGCAAAACTCTCTTAACAACTATCTTGCTTAGCAACAGACATTTTGGGCTCAGTTGTGGTCCCAAGTTGAGGACTATCTATAGCAGACAGCCTCATTTGGAGCAGCAGTGATGCCAAAACCCAGGTTGCATCCTGGGCTGTTCATCCTGCATTGAATACTACTGCATAGGGGTTGGGCTAGATGAACTCTAGGGTCCCACTGAAATCTCAAATGGACCGTTCTGCAATGTAGAATGTAGAATGTGTTGTCAGAGACCTTAAGTTTCACTTGAATGCTCCTACACTGAAGGATAGTTCCTCTGAAATGCATTATTTTAATAGCAATGGAGTTAAATCAATATGCTTCGGGCTACAATCTGATTGTAAAATTCCATTTGGACCTTTGATGATAACATACAACGAAGGAGTGGTTTTCCAATCAGCAGAATCAGCTTTTGGCAGGTCTCTGAATTCTGCAGGAACTGAACTGCATTTAATTTTGTTGGAAATAAACGGAGGGGAGTGCTTATTTGTTTGTATCCCGCCTTTATTGTTTTTACAAATAAAATGACAAGCACATCCAATACACCTTCCTCCTATTTTCCCCAAAACAACAACATTGTGAGGTGGGTTGGGTGTGAAAGAGTGACTGACCCAAAGTCACTCAGTTAGCTTTCATGCCTAAGGCAGGACTAGAACTCACAATCTCCTGGTGATTGGCCCAAAGTCACTCAGATGGCTTTCATGCCTAAGGCGGGACTAGAACTCACAGTCTCCTGGTGATTGGCCCAAAGTCACTCAGATGGCTTTCATGCCTAAGGCGGGACTAGAACTCACAGTCTCCTGGTGATTGGGTCAAAGTCACTCAGATGGCTCTCATGCCTAAGGCGGGACTAGAACTCACAGTCTCCTGGTGATTGGCCCAAAGTCACTCAGACCGCTTTCATGCCTAAGGCGGGACTAGAACTCACAGGCCCAAAGTCACTCAGATGGCTTTCATGCCTAAGGCGGGACTAGAACTCACAGTCTCCTGGTGATTGGGTCAAAGTCACTCAGATGGCTCTCATGCCTAAGGCGGGACTAGAACTCACAGTCTCCTGGTGATTGGCCCAAAGTCACTCAGACCGCTTTCATGCCTAAGGCAGGACTAGAACTCACAGGCCCAAAGACACTCAGACGGCTCTCATGCCTAAGGCGGGACTAAAACTCACAGTCTCCTGGTGATTGGCCCAAAGTCACTCAGACGACTTTCATGCCTAAGGCGGGACTAGAACTCGCAGTCTCCTAGTTTCTAGCCTGGTTTCTTAAGCCATACTGATGAACTGACAGAGATACTGGAAGGAAGTTTTTAAAAGTGCAGCGTTTATCTAGGTTTTAGATAAGCAATCACAATCCACAAATGGAGAACAACAAATGAACCCCCTCCCCCATAGCTTCCTATGGAGCTATCCTATGTAATTGCATTGCCTATAGCAGTGATGGCGAACCTTTTAGAGACTGAGTGCCCAAACTGCAACCCAAAACCCACTTATGCATGGTCGAGTGCCGGGTGGGTGTGGCCCATTGGCTTGGTGTGGCCCATTGGCTGGATGTGGCCCATTGGGTGGGCATGGCCACAGTGGTAATGGCAGACTGGGTGGGACTAAAAAGTTCAATCAATCAATTCCAACTTTGCGAGATCTTTTTTTTCCCGCGAGAAGTTGAAATTGACTGATTGAACTTTTTTTTTTTTTGCACACGGCGGCGGAGGCCTAAAGCAAAAAGGTTTTATAAAACCCAGCTGAAGGCCTAGGACTGGGGTGACGGCGCGCGTGCCCACAGAGAGGGCTCTGAGTGCCGCCTCTGGCACCCATGCCATAGGTTCGCCACCACTGGCCTATAATAGAAAAGTTTAGTGTCTACTCAGCCTCAAACATGTATACAAGATGTCTAAACTTCTTTAATGCCTGAAATTAAAACCTGGTTCACGCGTGCTGCTCAATTTAACCATCATTTATGGGACAAACCACAATTGGCCGGTAACTTATGAAGCAAAAATAAATCAGTGAGGTGTATAGACCCAACACTGGATACTCAGTTGCAAACAAGGAAGTCAGATTTTGGTTAGCCCGGATAGGTAACCGGATTAGCAATAACTGGCTCTTTGAAAAGTGTAATTAGACAAATAGCCAACTGAATACAGGTAATCTTTGATTTTATAACACAACTGGGATTAGAATTTCTGTCGTTTCCTGCCTGAGCAGGGGGTTGGACTAGATGACCTCCAAGGTCCCTTCCAACTTTATTATTATTATTATTATTATTATTATTATTATTATTATTATTATTATTATTATTATTATTATTAACAGTCCTGAGTATCCTCAAACACAGAATCAAAGCAACTTACAGAGGAGGAGAATCAACATTTGTACAGTAACTCCGTGTAGAACATGGGCTTTTGATAGTCAGTTCATACCAAGGCCCACCCGGACAGTCTAAGAATAGCTATTAACAGGATTGCGATGAGGGCAATTCAGGCTTTGATCTGAATCTCCTATTTCTACTCCTCTGCATTATTTGCTTTCTTTGCAACAGGGCTGCCTAAGACGTAGCAGTTCTCTCCTATCTAGATTGTAAGGAACATAATGCACCGATCTGTTCTGCTCCTGGAAAGGCCGTTCCTTTGGGACAGCATGCAAGTTTCATCACAGCGGCCAAACCTCAACACTCAGGCACTCCTAAGCAAACTGGGGATGTGTGAAGCTGCACCAAAAAAAAAAAAAAAAAGTAGAGGAAGTCCTTAAGTTACGACTGCAATGGAGCCCGCCCATTACGATCGTTAAGCCATAGCGGGGGTCAGTCACGTGATCCACCTGATTTATGACTTTTTGTTGTGGTGGTGGTTGTTAATCAAACATTGCGGTCGTTAAGCCTAGCCATTTTTCGTTATGGCACAGTTTTGCTGAAAATTGGAAGTGCCGCAAAACCAGGATCCATTAGCCACGGGACACTGCCAACATCCACACATGTGGCTGTGTTGCTGAGCTCCTGAAGTACAGTCACATGACCGCTGTGGGGGGGGGGGACTGTCAGAACTTTGGATCCAGGTCATAAGTTCCCCTTTATCCGGTAAATTGTAACTTTGAATGTTCACTAAGTGAGTGGCTGTAAGTCAAGGACTCCCCATAGTACCAATTGCTGAAAAGCCATAGCTCCTCAATACGATGAACAAGGAAGGGGTCCTTGGTGCTCTCTGAGTTCATTACCCAAGAAAAACCAAATGTACAGGTATAGTATAGGGGGTACCTTGCTCAATAGTAGTAACTGTGAGAGGGATCTCAGAGTCCTAGTGGACAATCACCTAAATATGAGCCAGCAGTGTGCTGCAGCTGCCCAAAAAGTCAACACAGTGCTGGGCTGCATTAACAGAGGGATAGTATCAAGATCACGTGAAGTGTTAATACCACTTTACAATGCCTTGGTAAGGCCACACTTGGAATACTGCATCCAGTTTTGGTCACCACGATGTAAAAAAGATGTTGAGACTTTAGAAAGAGTGCAGAGAAGAGCAACAAAGATGATCAGGGGACTGGAGGCTAAATCACATAAGGAACGATTGCTGGAATTGGGTATGTCTAGTCTAATGAAGAGAAGGACGAGGGGGGACATGATAGCAGTGTTCCAGTATCTCAGGGGCTGCCACAAAGAAGAGGGAGTCAAGCTATTCTCCAAAGCAGGACAAAGGCAGGACAAGAAGCAACAGATGGAAACTAATCAAGGAGAGAAGCAACCTAGAACTAAGGAGAAATTTCCTGACAGTTAGAACAATTAATCAGTGGAACAACCTGCCTCAGGGAGCTGTGAATGCTCCAACACTGGAAGTTTTTAAGAAGAGACTGGACGGCCATTTGTCTGAAATGGTATAGGGTTACCTGCCTGAGCAGGGGGTTCGACTAGATGACCTCCAAGGTCCGTTCCAACTTTATTATTATTACTATTATTACTATTATTACTATTATTACTATTATTACTATTATTACTATTATTACTATTATTACTATTATTACTATTATTACTATTATTATTATTAAACCAAGTAACATCAGTTCACTGATAACGTTACCTAGTGTGCTAATGAAACGTCTGCAAGAAAACAACCAAGCTCAGAGAGCACCAAGGACCCCTCATTTCAACCCTGAGCTACAAATATTCTCCTTTATTGGATGAACAAGTGGTCTGACTCAGCCTAAGGCAGCACCTTGTGCCCCCGCTACACTCAGCTCATGCTGTTCTATGAGGGTGTCACTTTTTTCTAACAGTGGCAGAAAGTTCCCTTAAGGGGAAGGGCGTTTCTACCGCTTATTTATATATATATATATATATATATATATATATATATATATATATATATATATATATATATATATATATATATATATATATATATATATATATATATAT
>NW_015390465.1:27887-51591 GCF_001527695.2 Protobothrops mucrosquamatus | reverse complement strand
GCCAATGAGGGCGGGTTTCCAAATGGCTGGTAGGCGGGAGGTATCATCTCGTTTATTCATGCTGTGTGGGCGTTTTTCTATCTCGATGGCTTCTCTGATTATTCTGTTGTTAAAGTGTTCAGTTTTGGCGATAGTTCTGGTCTTTTTAAAGTCAATTTTATGTCCTGTGGCTTTAAGGTGTTGGACCAGGGAAGAAGTTATATATATATTGTTAAAGTGTTCAGTTTTGGCGATAGTTCTGGTCTTTTTAAAGTCAATTTTATGTCCTGTGGCTTTAAGGTGTTGGACCAGGGAAGAAGAAATATATATATTTCTTAACTGCCCATTCTCCCTCGGAGAGGAGCTTTGGTGGGTGCACAATATGATCAATAAAATCAGAATGATTCCAGGTTAAAAAGTTTAAAATGAGCAAAAAATAACACTGTAAAATTTCAACAAGTGAAAAATTCCACGATGGCGGGTTAGCAGTTGTTGATATAATGTAGGTGCGGGGATAGTTATTATTGAGCTGGCCAGCTCTATGGTTGTGTAGGCCTTTGTATCCCCCACCCAAGGCTGCACAGCCACAGTTGAGGAAGGCTAAGACATTGTGGCCTTTCTCACCTTTGGGGGCAGGATGTTCCACAAGGCAGAGGCAGCCTCATTGTTATAAAATAATGGATTTTCATAGAATGCTGCACAGTGACATGGATTTTAGAGCCCGAGTCTGTTGCACAAATAACACAAAGCCGGAAACGCAAAGAGATCCACTAGAAATGATCTGTAGATCTGTAGACCCAGCAGATTTCAAGAGCAACAGGTTTATTGATCTTGGTTTGGCTTCAGACACCAGGATCAAATAAACTAAGAGGAGAGGAAGCCATCAAAATACAGGTGACCCTCGACCCTACGACCAAAACTGAGCCCAAAATTTCTGTTGCTAAGTGAAACATTTGTTAAGTCAGTTTTGCCCTGTTTTATGATCTTTCTTGCGCTGGTTGTTAGTGAAGCACTGCAGTTGATAAGTTAGTGTTGTTAAGTGGATCTGGCTTCCTCATTGACCTTGCTTGTCAGAAGGTACAAAAGGGGATCACATGACCCCGGGACACTGCAACCGTCATAAATATGAATCAGATGCTTGGCACCTCCGAAATCTGTTGAGACTGCCAAATTGCAGATTTCCTTCCTTTCGGCCAACTTAACTTTCTGGTGTACAAGAACCCTCCAATCCTCGGAGTTTTGCAGAATTCTACATCATCCTAAATCAGGGGTCTTCAAACGTGGCCCTTTTATGACTGGTGGACTTCAACTCCCAGAATTCCTCAGCCAGGCACGCGTGCCTGGCTGAGGAATTCTGGGAGTTGAAGTCCACTAGTCATAAAAGGGCCACGTGTGAAGACCCCTGACTTAGAGCCATTTTGGTCTAGTGGTGAAGGCACCAGGCTATAAACCAGGAGACGGTGAGTTCTAGTTCCGCCTTTGGCAGGAAGCTATCTGGGCAGCCTTAGGCCAGTCAGTCTCCCTCAGCCCAAGGAAGGATGCAAGAGTACATCACTTCTCCATTCTTGCCAAGTAAACTGCAGGGATTTCACCAGGCAGTTGCCCGGAGTCAACATTGAGTCAAAGGCACATGCACACACACACACACACACACACACACACTTCAAATGGGAGAGAAAAGCATGCCTGGCTGAGGAATTCTGGGAGTTGAAGTCCACAAGTCATAAAAGGGCCAAGTCTGAAGACCCCTGCCCTAAATATTAAAGGAAATGGGAAGAAAAAAAAATACTTTTAACTAGTTAAAGGGTTCTGCAGTATGGATAGTCCTTGACTTACAACAATTCAATTAGTGACCGTTCAAAGTTACAGCAGCACCGAAAAAAAGCGACTTATGACCTGTTTTTCACACTTACGACCGTTGCAGGCATCCCCGTGGTCATGTGATTCGGATGCTTGGCAACTGGTTCATATTTACGACTGCAGTTTCCCGCAGTCACGTGGTCATCTCTTGCAACCTTCTCACAAGCAAAGTCAATGGGGAATTCAGAGTCCTTTAACCACCGTGTATTTATTCATTTATTTGTTTGCTTATTATGGAGTTTATTTGCCGCCCATCTCACATCCAACCGCTCTTACTAACTTAACTGCAATGATTCACTCAACAACTGTGGCAGAAAAAGGGTCATGAACTGGGGCAAAACTCCCTTAACAACTGTCTTCACTTAGCAACAGAAATGTTTGGCTCAATTATGGTCATAAGTGGGGGACTACCTGTACTCAAAAATTTACTTCTTGTGGGTTAGATTTTTATAAACCGAGCCACCAGTCATATGAATTCGGGACGACTTTTGTCTAAATCAATATGCCAACCTTTGCTTTGTGGCTTGCAATATATATATATTTATTTAACCAAAAAGCCTTTTCTGATATCCTTGGATGTTGCTATTTCTGTTTAAAGAGTTCTCTTATTTCCCTAGAAATAGAATAGAATAGAATAGAATAGAGCTGCAAGGGACCTTGGTGGTCTTCTAGTCCAGCCCCCTGCTCAAGCAGGAGAACCTATACCAGTGATGGCGAACCTTTTAGAGACCGAGTGCCCAAAAACTGGCCCCGCCCCCGCTCCACCCCCTGCCCCGCCCTCGCTCTGCCCCCCATCCCCCAACCCACCTGCCCACAGGACCACTACCTGCCTCCAGGGCCCGCTGTAGATCGCCCAGACAGCCCAGCAACGCTATGGCAGCCACACCCTCTGCCCATGCCCTGAAGCATCAACTGCATGATGAGGTGTGAGGACAGAGTCTTGTCTACGCTGCCTGGCTGCCATGTCCTTGGCTGCACTGCTCCGTGTGGGCCACGCTCGGGGGAGACTCTCCTTCAGGGGGGCTGCTGGAGAGGAGGGGGTCACGGGGGGAGGCAAGGCTGGGGCAACGGCACGTGTGCCCACAGAGAGGGCTCTGAGTGCTGCCTCTGGCACCCGTGCCATAGGTTAGCCACCACTGCCCTATACCATCTCAGACAGGTGATTGTCCAGTCTCTTTTTAAAAACTTCCAGCGATGGAGCGCCCACTATTTCTGGAGGTAAGCTGTTCCACTGGTTGATTGTCCTCACTGTCAGGAAGTTTCTCCTTAATTCCAGGTTGCTTCTCTCTTTGATCAGCTTCCAACCATTGTTTCTCGTCCTTCCCTCTGGTGCTCTGGTGAACAACCTGACCCCTTCTTCTTTGTGGCAGCCCCTCAGATACTGGAACACTGCTATCATGTCTCCCCTATTTCTACTTTTCTTTAGACTACTAGCCAAACCCAAGTCCTGCAGCTGTTCTTTGTACATTTTGGTCTCCAGGCCTTTGATCATCTTACACTGAGTGTCCTTTGGTCAGGTCCTTGAATTCCAGTCCAGACCTGATGCATGCCTGTACTTTTCTACCACCTGGATTAAGAATTAATTACATGGTAATTTTTCTACCCTGGGAAAACACGGCTAGAATCTGAGACAATATTTGGGAGAAATTCCCAGCAGGATAAGTACCAACAATGACCGCATTTTTGCTTTTTTTTTTATCAAAGACTAAAAAGGGGGAAAATATCTTTCTTTGTAGTTTTACTTTTCAGCTGAGTTCTGACACACATAAACATGCACACCTGTATACATCTTCTGGTTGGTTTGGATTTACAACTTTGCAAATGAATTGTTCACCTTTCAAAAAAAAAAAAAAAAGCACAAGTGTTTGTGTATCTTTCTGTTGATGATTTATAGAAATAAATTAATAACAGCCAGCGTCCCACGTGCTGGAAGTTTATACGGTACAGTTCAAGTATACAAGAGACAGATTTACTTCTTAAACACTTACTTGTAAGCAGGCAATTAGCCAAGTTACTCAAATCTGAACATAAGCATATAATGCCTTTGGTTTTCGGATGTTGAAAGAAACTGGCTGGGTTAATTAAATAAACCCCAGTTGAATTAACTAAGGGAAAGCATAGTACCGCTTTATAAAGCCTTACTAAGACCACGCTTTAGAATACTGCATCCAGTTTTGGTCACCATATTGTAAAAAAGATGTAGAGACTCTGGAAAGAGTGCAGAGAAGAGTAACAAAGATAATTAGGAGACTAGAGGATAAAACATAGGAAGAATGTTTGCAGGAATTAGGTATGTCTAGTTTAATGAAGAGAAGGACTAGGGGTGACATGAAAGCAGTCTTCCAATATTTGAGGGTCTGCCACAAAGAAAGGGGAGGTCAACCTATTTTCCAAAGCACCAGAAGGTAAGACAAGAAATAGTAGATGGAAGCTAATTAAGGAGAGAAGCAACCTAGAACTAAGGAGACATTTCCTGACAATTAGAACAATTAATCAGCGGAAAAGCTTGCCTCCAGAGGTTGTGGGTGCTCCATCACTGGAGGCTTTTAAGAGACTGGACAGTCATTTGTCTGAAAAGGTGTAGGGTCTCCTACTTGAACAGGGGGTTGGACTAGAGGACCTCCAAGTTCCCTTCCAACTGTATTATTCTGTTATTTAGTGAGTGTCTGAAGCCCTTCCCTCCCCCCTCCCAAATTTATTTTCTCTTTGCATGCTTTCATACCATTTGGGGAGACTTTCACAGTATGGAGGCATGGGATTAAAATGTTTAATATAAATGCATAATTTATTATGTTTTTATTTTGCTCTTTTGGGTCAATGGCTTTGTTGGCAAAAAAAAAAGCCGATAAAAATATACCTGAAGCTGTCAGAGGAAGTAAATACTTCTGCAGAAGTACATATTGTTTAATTACAGAAAACTCTTTAACAGATCATTAGTTTGATTTTTATTTATTTTCCCCCCCTATTCTTCAACTTTCCACCCATTATATTATTTATGTCCCATTTATAACAGCATATTTATTGTCTGTATTTTTAGGGAATATAAATAGCAAAAGGGAAGGAAGTTATAAACCTTAAGAGTTCATTATAGGAAGAATCAAAACAAAATAAGACGAATCGGGGGGGGGGGATTTTGAGGAACGGAGAAATTTCAAGATTGAAGAGAGATGAAACTAAACAGATCATTAATCCATTGCTCATATTGTAGGCTGTGATAAGATTCAAAAATAGGTTTAGGGTCCACCCCTTTAAGTATTTTTGGCTTTAAAAGGCATCGCCAACTGGATTTTCGTCAAGGAATTTCTTTGCCCCGGATTTATAAAGCAAAGATATTATTCAGACCAATACATTAAATCCTGGTTAATTCCAGTGAAACAGTTGAATAGATTTAATTAAAAACAAGCGCAGTTGGTACCTACTTCTACTCTAAACCCGTGACAGACAATTTTCAATTTATAGGAAGCACAACCTAACCAGCTGGATTTATACAACTCATTAAGCCACAAAAAGACAAACTAAGCTAAGAAGAAAGAAAAAAAAAAGCCAAATGTAACCAAACTGCACACTGGGGCAAATTGCACCTGGCTGAAACTTTTTGTGACCACCACCAACTCGATTTTTTAGCTAAATTCACCTCTCTGAAGGTTTTCCATTCAACTTTCCTGGGTAGCAGACTGTCCTGTACAAACAAATACTCAAGTCCCTTTGATCTCAATGGGGTTTACTTTTGAGTTGACCTACCCAAGGGTGTGCTGAAAGGTACAGAGGCTGCCAGAGAACCCTTGGGAAGAAAGGTAAGGAAAACCAGCCAGGTAAATAAGGTTAGAGAGTTCATCAAAGTGGCTGCAAACAAACAAACAGAAATAATAAAAAACAACCACCCCCAAAACCCACCCAGACTTTTGCACCAGGTCATCGCTGCTACAATTATTCAGAAATCAAATGTCATCGAATTAGCCCGCAGTGGAAAATGACCCGCGAGGTTTCCAGACTCTTTGCATTACTTAGAAGGCCCTTCCCCCCCCCCCCTTCGTCGCGGATTGCGCCGGTAGGGGCGGATGGATGTTGTAGTCCAAAACCACCCCAGGAGTTTCTCCAACGACTCCATCCCGAAAGGTGTGTGACCGGATCCGAGTCGCCTTGAATTCGGATTGGGGATGGTGATTTGATTTTATTTCATTTGAAACTTGATGGGGACGGTGTAAACGGAGGAAATGAAAAGTTTGTGTGTGTGTGTGTGTGTGTGTATGTGGAGGGGGGGTGTCTTTTCAGAAGTTTTCCACTTAGCAAGTCTTAGAAAATTTCAAGGGGCCCTTCCAGACGATTTATAGTCCGTGCCCTCACTCCGTTTAAGGTGCTTGGACTAATCCGGAGGGAACCGGATTGAGAAAGGAGTTTACTTGTTTTTCTTATTTTTTTTAATTCTCTCCTCCATCCCTCAATCTCTTCCCCCCCCCCTTCCCCCGAACGAGGGACTTTAAGGGCGTTAAAATCAGGGCAATTTTTCTTGGGGGGGGGGTTGTATCTGAACGATTAGGCTGTCTCCACTGAATAAACCAATCTGAGACAGACAGACAGACAGAGAGAGACCTGCTGAAGGAAACCGGTTTCGAACAAAAAAAATAAATCTAAATATTTCTACAGCCTTTCAGAGCAGATGGAGAAGGAATACCGGTAAAGGAGAATATTCAGGGTTGAAACGAGGGGTCCTTGGTGTTCTCTGCGCTTGTTTCGTTAGTTAAACCGGGACTAGCACGGGCGATGTTACCTAGTTCGGGTCATGAAACGCCTGCGAGGAAACAACTAAGCTCAGAGAGCGCCAAGGAGAAGGAACAAGAATAATCATGAGATTATTATTATGGTTCGTCGCACAGTCTAGATTAGAATCTAGACGGACCTGGCATTTTATCCACCTATCAACTCCTTCCCAAGGACCTGGGAGATGGGCAGATGTTGGGCTAAGTCTACTACACCAAGCCTTTGAGAAGGCCACCCCTGGGCCCAGCTTGGGGATTTAATTCCGACGACCGCGAGGCTCCGGGTCACTATTTGAGTGGACAGTCCACTTTTTTCACATTATGTTCGCTATTTTTTTTTCACAAAATAGTGGACATTTTTTTTTATTCAAAAGCTTTATGATGAAATGGTACGTAATCTAAAGCTGTACAGTCTACTTTTTTTTACTACTTAACCCACCCACCCCCCGCTTGTCCGCTATTTTTTGGAAACAGACCTGGCAACCCTAGGGTCGCACCGTGCTGAAGAGAAACAACGGAGAGACTGGCACCCTCCTTCTGTCGGGTCTGGTTCCCGGTTCTGGACTGGACTGGACTGGGGGGGAAGGGGGGATCCCTAAATCGCAAGCCCTCGGAGCTAGCCTTGTTCAAGGCCTGCGACAGGATCGCGGTGGCAGACCTCCCTCCCCCCCCCCAGGCGCCGCCACGAGGGAAAACTCCCGAGTAGACCCGTTCTCTTCCCCCTTTTTTTCTCTCCAGGCTCCCGACCCTGCCCGGGTTTGCGCCGAAGCGCCCCCCACTCCCCCAAATCAACGGGCCAAAACTTGGGGCCCGAAAGCAACTCGTTAGGAAAAAAGCCCAAGAACGAAAGAGACGGGCGGTGGGTAAGAAATAAGAAACGATACATAACTAAATAAAAGCCAGTTTCGATCCTAAACAATGCCCCCCCTCCCTTGGGAAAAAAAATAATACCCTCTCCCCAATTGCAAATTGGTTTTAGTGAACGAAGCCGGAAAATAATCAGATATTTTCTCCCAGACTCTCTTAAGGTTTAAGGACCACTTTAGTCCCGGAAGCGCGTTTCTGGAGAAGCTAAACCTTTTTTTTTTAATTTTAATTTCTTCTAAATGGGCTGAATCCTAAAAACCCCTCTCAGTTTTTAATTCCAGCTCCTTAACGGGAAGAGTTCGGAAGAGAGATTCGTTCTGCTTCTCTCTATCTTCCTACCCCCCCCCCCAATAGTTATTTTAATCAGCGCTTCAGTAAATAGGATCCACCTGGAAACGTTTATTCTAGAGAGAGGTGGAAAGTTACCTTTCGTTTTCGCAAAAAAACAAAAAAGCCTGCCCCCCCCCCCCAAGCGCCATTTTTCGACCGGGCGGCTTCCTAGTATAAACCGATTTGCGAAGAAACGGGAAAAAATCCCCAGCCGGCCTTTAAAAACGGAGCGGCAGGTTAATAAATAGCAGTTTATTTAGTTGATATTTTGCTAAAAGAGGGAAGGACGGGAGGAAAAGCGCCGTAAAACCACGAGGGATAATTAGTAACCAACTTGTCAAAACGCCGTGCGACTCTTTAAGTTGGAAGACACGTATGTATATATGTGCGTGTGCTCCGGCATTTTTACACACACACACACACAGGCGGGGGCACAAACGAACACACACACACACACACACACACAAAGAGGGTGTTTTCGTATTGGCAAATGAACAGCTGATGAAAGTTTTTACTGGACAAAAGATATTAGAAGGAGGAGGGAAATAATCTTAGGAAGTGGAAAAGGGTTACCCGGAGTTAATTATTGCTAGATTCCTTTTCATCAAATTCACACCTTTCTCTCCACAAAGCCTATCTCTAGAAATTGATAGGTAACGGATATTACTATTACTACTTCTGCTGCTATTATTTACTACTCTGGACACAATGATTCTAGGCATCTTGGCTGGAGGTGATATTTGGGGGGGAGGGAGAGAGAAAGAACTACATAGGTGACGTTTGAATAGCCCTGCCCTGCCCTCAAAATGTCACCCCCCCTTTTCCCCCCATCACTGCAATTAATCAATGTAATTTTATTCATTTATTTAACACCAGGGAAGCCCAGGGTTCCATTAAGCGGGATCGTGTGGGAATGCAGATGAATTTCAATAAAGGAGAATATTTGTAGATCAGGGTTGAATTGAGGGGGTCCTTGGTGCTCTCTGGGCTTGGTTGTTTTCTTGCAGACGTTTCATCACCCAACTAGGTAACACCATCAGTGCTGGAAGGGAGCGGGGTTTGCTCTCATTATATTTTAGCACTGATGATGTTGCCTATTTCGGGTAATGAAACGTCTGCAAGAAAACAACCGAGGTCAGGGTGCACCGAGGGCCCTGCAAATCAATTCTCCCTTAGTTTTATACTTTAAGTTATTTGAAGGAAAAAGACAATGCTGCTTGAGCTTCCATCTGATAACCCCTTCCTAGCTATTACTTCCTAGAGAGTGTGGAACCATCACACACACACACACACGCACACACACACACACACACACATACATTGAGGATAGTACAAAATTAAACCTCCTCGGACACCCCGGAATATGCGGCCTGTTAACATAGCTTTAGGAACGTCTGAATTTTACGACGATTATATATTAACCCGTGTCAAAGCCTCAGCGCAACCAACCCCGCATTCGCACGTGTTAGGTCTGAGCGGTAGAATAAGGCGTGATTGCTTTCCGCCAGCCTCCAGATTGATCGGGCTCGGCGTGGGATAAGTTAGTACACCCTCAAAGCAGCAAAATTCAGTTCGACTCATATATGAGTAGTTTTGTGGCATGGAATATTTAATATACACGCTTCTCCACCGACCTTAATTATTGCTCTAAAATATTGTAGTATGGTACTTTTATGCATTTCTACATAGACATAGGAAAGGGATGTTTCCCGCCTATATTTCAAATCTTGTTTCCAAGGCTTGATTTTTACCTTTAGAGAATTTATAGACAGTTTCTAATGGAATCTTTGTCTCAAGGTAACAGTATAAAAATTCTAAGTTTAGGTTAAAAAAAATAAAGAAACAAACGAAAAAACTCCGCAGAATTTTTTTTAAAAGCACCACACTTGGGGTGGGTGGGGTTTCACACTTTTAGTGAGTCTAAAATTTCAGCGTTAATTCTACGAAACTGTATTTTGCCCCCACGTTCTTCACCTTTTCCTTACAAAACCTCTTTAGCTCCCGTTTAGTAAAATGAAAATACAAACAAAGCAAAAAAGCGAAACCAATCACTATAGTACGATCCATTTCTAGCGCTGCTGCATTCTTATTTTTTTGTGATTTAACCTATTCCTGGCGATATCGTTAGGAAACATGAAAAGCACCACGTTCTCTGTCAGGGGACAGTTGCAATCCTTAAAAGTCCTTCCCACTAAACACTTAAAAGGATTGGCGCTGCCCCCGAGAGACCCAAAAAAACCCTGATTTCGTTTTGCTGGGATTATTTTAATCAGTTAAAAAGAAAATTATCTTCGCGCTATGTACTTTTTTTTCTTTTTTTTTTTAAACTGGCGCTTGTCCTTGATTGCGGGTGTGCGAGTCAGAGAGAGAGAAAGAGAGAGATAAAAATCGATTGAAACTCTCACGTGGCTCGGCCATCCTATCCTCCTCCTTCCCCCCCCCCTAGCACAACGACAAGGGGACAGCGGACAAAGTTGTGTAAACGAGTTGTGTACTTTTGCATTACGCACGCACGCAAACACAGAGCCATTCATTCTTGTAAGGAGAAGGCGCAGAGTACAGGGGGGGGGGGAGAAAACGTTTGGAGACAAACCTGAACGGCGGTTCGTTGTGTGCGTGTGTGTGTGCGTGTGTGTGTGTGTGTGTGTGTGTGTGTGTGTGTGTGTGTGTATTTTAAACCCACCCGCGGTATTATTCGGCGTGGGGTGGCCAGCCCGAGGCGGGGAGGGCTGCAAAAAAACGCACCCTTTGCAAACCCAGGTCGTGCATTCAGTCACCGGAACATTCTATCCAGTGTGACCGGAACGTTCCATTCCTTTCATCCCAACGTTCTCTTCCGAACGTTCCACTCCGAACGTTCCATCCCCCCTTTCGGAGAACCTCCCCATCACTTTCTCCCGGAGCCCCGGGCGCGCTGGCGGGGACCCGCCGCCTCTACGGGACCTTTCACACACACACACACACACACACACACACACACACACAGAGCGCAGCCCCCCCTCCTCCTCCACTTTACCTGACCATCCTCTCCACTTCGGCCCTCTGCTCCATCGCCTCCTCGGTGTTGAGCGCCTGCAACTCCCGGAGGATCTGCGGGGTGTCAAAGTCGTCCCCGTCGTCCGAGCCCTCGTCCCCGGACAGCCTGCCTTTGCTGTGCCCGTTGGTCAGGGTGTGGAAGATGGGCTTGCTGTCCGCCTCCGTCCCGCTGCCTCCGCCGCCGCCGCCTCCCCCGGGCGACAGCTGCAAGTTTTCCAGTTTCACCCCGTAGCCTCCAGCCGGGGCTGCCGGAGCGTTGGGGCTGCCGGCGGAAGGCATCAGCTCCTCCAGGGCTTGGATCAGGACCTCTTTGGCGACGCCCGAGGTGAGCAGGGCGTTGAGCAGCTCGTGTTGCAAAGCGCTGAGTTTGGACACCATTTTAAGCCCGGAGGGAGGGAGGGAAAGGGAAAGGGGAAAAAAAAGAGAGAGAGAGAGGGAGAGGGGGAGAGGGAGAGGGAGAGAGAGGGGCAGAAAAAAAAGAAAAAAAAGGGGAGGGGGGAGGAGGATAGGGAAAGGGGGAAAGAAAGCCCCCCCCCAAAAAAAGAATCCAACCTCCCTCCCCAAACCCCCGCGCCGGGCTTGCAACGGGAAGCCCCAGAGCTCTCGGCTGGACACCTGTTTCTGCGCCGGGCTGTGCGGTTGCAAATGCCTCGGCCGGCCTTTTACTCCCTCTTGATGCTCTCCAGAAGGCCATATACGATATGCAAATGAAGTGGGCAGGCGGGGGCCTCCGCGCGGGATGCAAATGACGAGCTTGGGGGGGGGGCGGCACAGGAGGGGAGGGCACCGACGGGCGCGGAAAGGGGCGTCCAAGACTCCCGAGCTTGGGCTCCCTTCGCCTGGGCTGGCGGGACGAGGACTCCACGTCCAGCCTTTAGGTCAGAAGGGAGGGTGTGTGTGTGTGTGTGTGTGTGTGTGTGTGTGTATGGGGTGGGGGCGACTCGTCTCTAGAGATCGCCGGGGTCCCCCCCCCCTCCTCTTTCTTTCCTTCCTTCCTTCTTCACTGCACTTTGAACCTGTTTAGGCAGCCGGTTTGGGTTGGGGAGGGGGGGGGCGGCTGTTCTCGCCAGGGCTGGGCGTCTCGCCTGTTCGGCGAACTTTGTCTATCCCTGGTCAGAGGTAGAAACCAATAAGAAGAACTTCAACCGTTTTTTTTTTTAAAAATTAGAACAGAATAGAATAGAATAGAATAGAATAAAATAGAATAAAATAGAATAGAATAGAACAGAATAGAATAGAATAGAATAGAATAGAATAGAATAGAATAAAATAGAATAAAATAGAATAGAATAGAACAGAATAGAATAGAATAGAATAGAACAGAATAGAATAGAATAGAATAAAATAGAATAAAATAGAATAGAATAGAACAGAATAGAACAGAATAGAATAGAATAGAATAGAATAGAATAGAATAGAATAGAACAGAATAGAATAGAATAAAATAGAATAGAATAGAATAGAATAGAATAAAATAGAATAAAATAGAATAAAATAGAATAGAATAGAACAGAATAGAATAGAATAGAATAGAACAGAATAGAATAGAATAGAATAGAATAAAATAGAATAGAATAGAATAGAATAGAGCTGGGAGGGACCCGGGAGGTCCTCTAGTCCAGCCCCCTGCTCAATTGCCTTCCTTTCCCCAGATGCAAAGAATTCGGCTCTCTTTCTTTCCTTCTCCCCACTTCTTCCTCCTCCTCCCCCCTCCCCCCCACCAAAGAAAACTAATTCTAACTCTGCAAAAAAAAAAGCCCATTTCGATTATTATCCGGGCTTTTATTGATCGAATTGCACCCCCCCCCGAGAGAGTTCGGAAACGGGTTCGGCGGCGAGAATTGGTTAAATTTCACTTTCTGTGTTTATGCCTCCTGCCTGCCGTTTCGCTCCCTTCCTCTCCGATTTCTTTCCCTCTTCCCGGTTTTTTTTTTTCCCCTCCCCTGGATAAAATGGGAGATGGGTCTTTTTTTCGGTTGATTTATTTAATGTGCTCTCTTTCAGTTTCCTGGTTTCGTGGGGGGAGGGAGGGAGGGGGGTGGAATCGAGGGCTAGACTTAATTCGATAAGATCGGGATCGAATATACTGATCTGGTATACTTTTCTACAGAGGGAAACTTTGAACTCGGATAGGAAGCAGGATTGAAAAGATCTCAGTTTTTATTTACCGGATCGTTGCAACTGTCAGCCCTTTCCCCTAATAATCCAATATGATCTCTCTCTCTCTCTCTCTCTCTCTCTCTCTCTCTCTCTCTCTCTCTCTCTTTTCTTTTAAAAAACTAGAAAACGGATTTGCAGTACTACTCTAAAATTAAAATTATTCAGAAGTCAGGGAGCGGAATATGTTGGATGTTCCCGGTTTTTTTTCTTTAAATGACACTTTTTATTCGGGGATCAGAAAAATATTTCTGATTTTGGGGAAAAAAATATCGCTCCCTTGAGCAGATTTTAATGCTAAGCTTCTGGATTTTTTTTTCCTTTTGAACAAATATTTGGGGTCACAGTCTGTTTAAATTGTTAAAAGTTTTTACTGTTTAAATGGGGGGGAGTGTTAGAAATCAGACATGTATAGTTCCCGAGGTCCCTTTGAAGTAAACATGAAAGAAATGAAACATGGTTAAAAATCCTGTGTCAGTTTACATGGTTAAAAATCCTGTGTCAGAGAATTCGTCCCATTTATGTGGGGGAACTGAATGCTAGCTCAGTACACTTAATTTTTCTCCTATTGAAATTGGCAAAAGTCACTGCTCCAAAGTCAGTTTCAATAGGTCCCACTGCAATTCAAGGTGTGTGTATGTGTATGTGCACATTAAAATGTTTGAAATATTAAAACAGTTGAGCTTTGATTGGGCCGTGCCTTTTAATTTTAGATTTCTTTGCTCTGAATGTGCGCCATTAAAAATGTAGTTATTATTAAGTTATTGTTGTTATGCTCATTGACAATTTTTTTTGTTCACTTCAGCTGCTTATCTAGAAAACAAGGATAAATCAAAAGCTCAGCCTTCCATGTGGCCACGGATGGCAGGGTCATTCCCGGGGTGAAGAGGCAATGGGCGTGCCTAACAGGTTCACCACAACATGTGAACGGCTGCCAAGCTGTTTTTTTTAAAGGTTGTGTACAGACTTCACATTCAACTCGGAAGCCACTCCAAAAGCTACTTCCTTGAAAGCAAATTGGGCTGCAGGACTAGGAAATCAAATGTTACCCCTTGAGCAGCAATTGCTGAATATAATATACAGGATATGTAATAGGTATAATATGCAACAAACAGTATGTAACCTATTGTGTTATTTATATAATATATAGCAGAGACACATCCTGGAAGATGACAAAGATCCAGTTTGGTCTAGTACAGGGGTCTTCAAACATGTCCCTTTTATGACTTGTGGACTTCAACTCCCAGAATTCCTCAGCCAGCCACGCTGGCTGAGGAATTCTGGGAGTTGAAGTCCACAAGTCATTAAAGGGCCAAGTTTGAAGACCCCTGGTCTAGTAGTTAAAGTACCAGGCTAAAAAGCAGGAGGTCATGAGTTCAAGTCCCGCCTTAGCTGTGAAAGCCATTTGGGTGACTTTGGGCCAGTCACTCTCTCTCTCTCTCTTTCAGCCCTACCCACCTCACAGAGTTGTTATTGTGAAGAAAAATAGGAGGAGGAAGTAGTGTTGGATATGTTTGCCACTTTGGGTTATTTGTAAAAATAATAAAGGGAGGAAATAGATAGATAGATAGATAGATAGATAGATAGATAGATAGATAGATAGATAGATAGATAGATAGATACATACATACATACATACATACATACATACATACATACATACATACATACATACATACATACATACATACCAATAGGGAATCTATTTTTTTTATTGTGCTCAAGAAATCTAATGGGTGACTCCATGAATTCACGAAGAGGAGAATTCAGATCAAAAACTTACAAATATTTACAGTCTGGATCTGTTAACAAGGTATCAGATATTAACTGAGAAATCCAAAGAAAACAGTTTAGTACTTAAATATAAGACTTTTTTTAAAAAAATGAAAGACAGCGACTGAATATCTCTTTCAGCATTAAAGCACCTGTGTATGTTCTATACATAAAAAGCATGGGTTGGTTTGTTTTTTTGCTCCTGCGTGGTTATTGTAATCCTGGCTGAACGTTTGTGCATTTTTATTGCAATCAGGTGCACTAATTGAGGGAATAAATGTTTTTCACCTCAGTGGTTGGGTTCACACAACCTGTTAAGCTAGGTTAAAGTAAGTCTGAGTTGTTTGTGGTTTAGCCATTGCCTTCACCTGTTCTGGGCATCCCACCCTCACGCTGACCTATAATACAGTTTGTTGCCGTGTTTTGTAAACTTCGGTTTAACGATAAGCGTGTTGCGTGAACTCACAGCCAGGAGATCTTATGCTTCCGAAACACCTTGGATCTATTTTTTTTTTTGAAAGAATTAGAATTTGAGCAATAAGACATTAGTAGGCACCCAGCTCTTATTGAGATCCCAAGAGGCAATGTTCAAGATACTACAGATAGTCCTCAACTTATGACCACAATTGAGCCCAAAATTTCTGTTGCTAAGTCATTTGTTTAACTGAATTTTGCCAAAGTTGTTACGGAAATCATGGCAGATGTTGAATTACTAACACGGTTGTTAAGTGAATCGGGCTTCCCCGTTGACTTTGCTTGTCAGAAGGTCGCAAAAGGTGATCACATGACCCCAGGACACTGTGACCGTCATAAATACGAGTCAGTTGCCAAGCATCTGAATTTTGATCACGTGACCATGGGGATGCAGCAACAGTCTTAAGTAGGAAAGTCATTTTTTTAGTGCCATTGTAACTTCAAACGGTCACTAAACGAACTGTTGTAAGTTGAAGACTAACTGTATATTCTCCACCAGGTGGATAAGGAAGAAAGATAAGAAAATTAATTTAATCCAGATAAAACAGAGGCCCTGTTGATGAATAAGAAAATGTACTTGGAGTAGAGATTCAGTCCACGTGAGATGGGACTTCATTCCCTCTAAAAGAGCAAAGCTGTACTTTAGAAGTATAAGTAGTCCTCGAATTACAACTATTCATTTAGTGACCGTTCAAAGCTGCAACAGCACTGAAAGAAGTGACTTATGACTGGTCCTTGCACTTATGACCGTCGCAGCGTTCCCATGGTCATGTGATCAAAATTTGGACACTTGGCAACTGGCAGGTATTTACGAAGGTTGCAGTGTCCTGGGGTTACAGGTAGTCCTTGACTTATAACGGTTTAGGGGCAGTTTGAAGTTACAACATCACTGAAAAAAATGACATGACGATTTTTCAACTTACAACCATTACAGCGTCCCCAGGGTCATATGATCAAAATTCAGATGCGGGGCAACTGACTCATATTTATGAGAGTTGGAATGTCCTGGAATCAAGTGATCACCTTTTGTGACCTTCTGACCCACAAAGTCAATGGGAAATCCAGATTCACCGACCTGGGAAGGATGGAAAGTTGGGTCAACTTTGAGCCAGTGAGATTCAATCTGTTGACTGTCAGCAGAATTAGCCTGCACTACTGCACTCTGACCACTGCGCCACCACGGCTCTTTGGCCTGTGAGTGCAAAAAAGTGTGTTTTCTCCTCTCACTAAAACCTGTGGTTCCCAGAGATATTTTAAAAAAATAAAATCCAAGCCACACACTTAGCCTTTGATTAGGAAACATTTATTTTTGGAAAGGAGATTCAACTTGCCAATTCTAGAATTGAAAAAGGATTTTCTTTTCTTTTCTTTCTTTCTTTCTTTTTCCTAAACTTCCTCATCTTTCTTTCTTTCTTTCTTTCTTTCTTTCTTTCTTTCTTTCTTTCTTTCTTTCTTTCTTTTCTTTCTTTCTTTTTTCTTTCTTTTTCTTTTTCCTAAACTTCCTCATCTTTCTTTCTTTTTTTCTTTCTTTCTTTCTTTCTTTCTTTCTTTCTCTTTTTCCTACCTTCCTCATCTTTCTTTCTTTCTTTCTTTCTCTTTCTTTCTTTCTTTTTTTCTTTCTCCTACCTTCCTCTCCTTCCTTCCTTCCTTCCTTCCTTCCTTCCTTCCTTCCTTTCTTTCTTTCTTTCTTTCTTTCTTTCTTTCTTTCTTTCTCTCTCTTTCTTCCTTTCTTTGCCAGAGATCCCTGCAAATTTGCAAAGCCACCAATGAATTTCTGTTGGCTTCAGGTATGTTTGCTTACCGAGCCTAAAAGGGGGAAACATTAGGTGGGCATAGCTATTTCAAGGCCATTCAGCAGAGCAAAGAATCTGAAAGGGATTGTTTAAATGCTTCCCAGTCTTAATTTCAGGTTTATCTGAAGGCAGGGTCCAGGGTAGGAACTGGTGGGAAGAAAGGAAACCATCTAACATAGCAGGAACTGGCAGTGAATCTTGAAACTGTAAGTCCGTTTTCTCCCAGAAAGCAAGTTTTAACTCCACAGAATGAACAGTCATTGTTTCAAGGCAGAATGACATGAAAAGCAAGTTCAAAAAGGATTGTTCGAAAACAATGCTGCGGATTCTGGTCACCACAGTTTTAGAAAGTTGCTGCGATTCTAGGAAGAGTGCAGAGAAGAGCAACAAAGATGGACTAGAGGAAGAACAGTTGCAGTAAATAAATAAATAAATAAATAAATAAACAAATAAACAAATAAATAAATAAATAAATAAATAAATAAATAAATAAATAGGAATATGAGTGTGAGGGGTCGTTCTCTGAGCTTGTGGGTTGGTTTCCGAATGTTTAATAATAATAATAATAAAGTTGGAAGGAATCTTGGAGATCATCGAGTCCAACCCCCTGCTCAGGCAGGAAACCCTATACCATTTCAGACAAATGGCTGTCCAGTCTCTTCTTAAAAACTTCCAGTGTTGGAGCATTCACAGTTTCTGAAGGCAGATTGTTCCACTGATTAATTGTTCTGTCAGGAAGTTTCTCCTTAGTTCTAGGTTGCTTCTCTCCTTGATTGGTTTCCATCCGTTGCTTCTTGTCCTGCCTTCGGGTGCTTTGGATAATAGCTTGACTCCCTCTTTGGGGCAGCCCCTGAGATACTGGAACACTGCTATCATGTCCCCCCTTGTCCTTCTCTTCATTAAACTAGACAGACCCAATTCCAGCAACCGTTCCTTATATGTTTTAGCTTCCGGTCCCCTAATCATTTTTGTTGCTCTTCTCTGTACTCTTTCTAGAGTCTCAGCATCTTTTTTACATCGTGGTGACCAAAACTGGATGCAGTATTCCAAGTGTGGCCTTACCAGGGCATTGTAAAGTGGTATTAATATTTTCATTACCCAGGCTAAGTAACATCTTCAGCAGAGTTTTTAGAGGATCACCTATTCACCGCTATTGCAAAAGGGAACGTCTCTTTTACCCAAGTCTTGATTTCTGTTGATTTCACAGAGATGTCTGCGTTGCTTTCGGGACAAAAGGAATAAATGTGTTTTGGCCATTGCCCGTGCCCTGATGGGCTTTCAACTTCCCAGTCTAGCTGAAAAACGTTTAATCTCCCTGGAGCCTTTGGATGCCTATTCTTGTCTAGCGAGATATTCCAACAGATGGGAAGTCACAACAAGCCACGGTGACTCAGACACCGCTCCAAATTCTTTCACCCTGTCACGTGCATACGTTTTATCAAATTTAAGAGCAATGGAGGTGAAGAAGGCTAGAAGCCAGCAGACTGGAATTCTAGTCCCACTTTAGGCATGAAAGCCAGCGGTGTGACTTTGGGCCAATCTCCAGGAGACTGCGAGTTCTAATCCCATATAAGTCATGAAAGCCAGCTGAGTGACCTTGGGCCAGTCCCCCTCAACCCAGGATGTGAAAAAAAATAGGAGGAGGAAGGAGTATTGAGTACGTTTGCCACCCTGAGTTATATATAAAAATAATAAAGGCGGGATATAAATCAATCAATAGAATATCTATGTGGTTGCTAGAAGTTGAATAACAGAGTTGGAAGGGACCTTGGAGGTCTCCTAGTCCAACCCCCTGCTCAGGCAGGAAACCATATAGTACCATTTCTGTCCAATCTCGTCTTAAAAACCTCCAGTGTTGGAGCATTCACAACTTCTGGAGGGAAGCCGTTCCACTGATTAATTGTTCTACCTGTCAAGAAATTTCTCCTTAGTTCTAGGTTGCTTCTCTCCTTGATTGGTTTCCATCCATTGTTTCTTGTCCTGCCTTCAGGTTCTTTGGAGAATAGGTTGAATCCCCTCTTCTTTGAAAATGACTTGATGGCAGGTATCAATCAATTTGAACACACTATATTTTTATATTCACATATTTAAATACACGCTCTAGAGATTCACAGAGATGTAGTCAGCTGAAATTCTCCCAAAGGTGCTTTTTCAAGAGGCAACTGGGCTCTCTTGTTTTTCTTTGAAGACTTTTCGCTTCTCATCTCCAAGAAGCTTCTTCAGCTCCAGTTGCCTCTTGAAAAAGCACCTTTGGGACAACCATGACCTGGATGACTGAGAATCTCCGTAGACACCCAGCTGAAATGCTACAACATGGAATCTAGTGAACAAGCTAGAACATTTCCTGCTCCTGAAGAAAAAAAACTTTATTATCTTATTGCTTTATGGAATGCATTTGTATATCCACCTATCTGTCAACCAACCCCAACTAACTTTAGTCCACACCAGCAGGCATAATCAATCTGTTATCCATTCAAGTGCCATAAGGGACATCCCATTGTTTCTCCGCGACAAAGACTTCTGTGGAATGTGAAAGCTTGCAGAATAGAGAATAATCAGGGTGAGAAATGTACCTTGATCAGCTCCTGAAGCGCAAAACACACATTCCAAGTCACCAGAGAACCAGCTTTCCCCCCTTCCTTTGTTTATCGGTGGATCCTCAGATCTCCCTTTCTTTCTGGCTTCGTCTGGGGATTTGATCTCCAGCATCAACACTGAGATTACAAGATCCGAAGGGGGCAAGACCCCGTTTGGTTGGTTGCTTGCTTACGTCTCAATCGCCAGATGCAGTTTATAATCTAGTGCAGGGTTATTGCTATTATTTGATGATATGAAATGTCAAAGCGTTGTCTGGATTTGCTGGATTTCGATTCCTGTAACTTTGGGATCTAGAGATGATAAAGGAAAGATGCAGCAAATGGACTCTCCATTTTTAGGAACAATTTATCTGAGGCTTCCACAGAGGAAAGTAGTAAAGATTGGATTCACTGAGGAACTATTTCATTGCTTCTCAAGTTTGGACACTTTAAGACATGTGGACGTCGAGTCCCAGGATTCTCCAGCCAGCCTGCCAAAGTGGCCAAACTTGAGAAATACTGAGATATATCATCCTGATTCCATAGAAAATAACCAAAAGTCATATTTCCTAAACTAGAGCCACCCACAAAAACCACAAATGAAAGTTAACAACGTTCACACGCTGTGCAAACGGAGCCCCTAAATCTTTAACTGCATTGGTTCAACAGCTTACAGGAACTAAGTGAAAGCTTATGAAATAGCTATCAGCCACCGAGCAAAATATAGGCAGTCCTCGACTTACGACCACAATTGAGCCCAAAATTTCTGTTGCTAAGCAAGACATTTGTTAAATGACTTTTGCCCCATTGTATGACCTTTCTTGCCACCATTGTTAAGTGAATCGCTGCAGTTGTTAAGTTAGTAATACGATTGTTAAGTGAATCTGGCTTCCCCATTGACTTTGCTTGTCAGGAATCAATCACATGACCTCGGGACACTGCAACCGTCATAAGTACGAGTCAGTTGTCAATCCTCTGAATTTTGATCAGGTGACCGTGGGGATGCTGCAATGATTGTGTGAAAAATGGTCATACGTCACTTTTCAGTGCCGTCGTAACTTTGAATGGTCACTAAATGAACTGTTGTAAATCGAGGACTACCTATATAACCAATGGACACAGTCCAGCTGCATTTCAGACAACAAATCAACATACCTGCCAGGCTGATTAAATATGATCCTCCCCATGTCATTGCAGTGTATCTTTGAATACTAGCAGAAGAATAAATAAATGGGAAGAGCTTTAGAAAAAATTTGCAAGAATGGGCCTCTTTGCTTTATTTTTTTAAAAAATATAAATAAATGAATAAAAATATAAATAAAACGAGACTGCATCGAATATTTTTCTCCAAGTTTGGAAGAGATTTGAGAAATCAGCAAAGTAGCTAGAGTTGAGAGTTGAGAGAGAGAAACGGAGGAGGAGAGAAAAATTAAGAGATAACCATACAATGGAGTCTCCAAATCATGTTGTTTCTCCACCAAATTATCAAATCAAAGTAGTCACAGGAAAAAAAAAAAACAAGGTCTTTTTAATCAAGATCAACTGCAAGATTGGCTTTCTGTCTCCTGACTTAAGTTGGGGAAGGGGGTTAGAAAAGAGTCTTCCTGGGGTCAGCAAATATTGGTGCTTTAAAGCAAGGACCAATTCATAGCAGAGGGGTGTTTACACATGTCAAGAGTGGGTGAGGGGGAGAAAGGTCACCCCTCTTCCCCAACATGGTGCCATCCAGACAGAAAAAGTCAGCCCTCACCATTCTCCCGCCCATTTCAAAGATACAGGAAGTCCTCGACTTACAGTCATTCATTGAGTGACCGTTCCAAGTTACAACGGCACTGAAAAAATTGACTTATGACCATTTTTCACACTTATGACTGTTGCAACCTCCACACGGTCACCTGATCAAAATTCGGCAGCTTGGCCACTGACTCGTATTTATCACGGTTGCAGTGTCCCGGGGTCATGTGATCTCCTTTTGCGACCTTCTGACAAGCTAAGTCAATGGGGAAGCCAGATTCACTTAACAACCGGGTTACTAACTTAACAACTGCAGTGATTCACTTAACAGCCGTGGCAAAAAAAGGTCATAAAACGGGGCAAAACTCACTTAACAATGTCTTGGTTAGCCGTGGAAATTTTGGGCTCAGTTGCGGTCGTAAGTCGAGGACTACCTGTCCAATGGTCAGAGCTGAAATCCTCACACTGGGATGGCACCAAGTTGGGGAATGCCATGTGGGGGAGGACACTTGGTGCGTAGGAAGGATTTCTTTGTTGTTTTAGAATAGAATATAACAGAGTTGGAAGGGACCTTGGAGGTCTTCTAGTCCAACCCCCTGCTCAGGCAGGAAACCCTATACCATTTCAGACAAATGGTTGTCCAGGTCTCTTCTTTAAAAACTTCCAGTGTTGGAGCATTCACAACTCCTGCAGGCAGGTTGTTCCACTGATTAATTGTTCTAACTGTCAGGATTAGTTTCCATCCATAGCTTGTTTTTCCTATATTCCTGTGAATAGACATAGAGAGTAGCTGCAAGGAAGGTATAGAACATAGCAGAGGAAATTGGAGGCACAGGAATTCAAGAGGGATGATAAGAGAAAGGAGAAGCAGATGTGCTAAAATCTACTTTTCATAAATATCAGTCACATTTTTTTAAAAAAAGAATTATCCTTTGCTGGAGGAGACAGCACTGGATTAAATAAATCAGTGTTTGTTTAATGGTTAGGTTTCTATTGCATTTCTCTGCCAGGAGCTCAAGGCATTAGATGTGTGATTCTCACTGGAGCAAACTAGGCTGGGCTAAAAGAACAGGACTGGTCCACAATCACTGAGGAAGCTTATGGAGCCAAGGGGGAAACAAAATCTGATTCTCCATTCCTAGTACAGCATTATTTTCACCGGCTCAAGGTTGACTCAGCCTTGAAAAAAGCAATTTATGACCGGTTTTCACACTTACAACCATTGCAGTATCCCCCACGGTCACGTGATCAAAATTCGGGCGTTGGGCAACTGGCATGTATTCATGACGGTTGCACTTTCCCAGGGTCATGTGATCACCATTTGTAATCTTCCCAGCTGGCTTCCAAAAAGCAAAGTCAATAGGGGAAGCCAGATTAATTTAAAGACCACACGATTCATTTAACAACTGCAAGGACTCATTTCACCACCACTCATTGGCAACAAAGGTCATAAAATGGGCCAAAGCTCACTTTGCAACTGACTTGCTGAGCAGTGGAAATTTTGGGGTCAGTTGTGGTCATAAGTCAAGGATGACCTCGACTCCAACAGCCAGTCCAGCATACTCACCGCCACACCATCTGCTTGTAAGAACGACATAGCACAAATGGTTTGCTACTGCCTTTTCCAGGATAATAATCCTAAATTTTCTGTGTAATTTTCAGTCTTCCGTCCAGGCAAAAAAACAGGTCTGAAATAATGACTACAGCTTATGAAATGTTATCAAGTCTCCCTTGAGTCATACTCAATTCCTGGAGATTTCATGGCACATTCAAGGACTCTTCCTGGCAACAATATGGAAGTAGTTTTCCATTGTCTTCTGTTGTGACGTGTTTTGACTTTGCATCTTGAGATTTTTTGAGTTGGTCTCCTATCCATGCTAACCAGTTCTGACTCTGCATAGTTTTTGAAGCCAGATGTTAGGCGCCACATTAAGATTTATAATCAAATTAGATACATGAGTTTGATAGCACAATACTGGAAACAAAAAAACTTGCCTTCAACGGATGAATGGAGAAATAAGGTTTCTAACCTGGCGGAGATGGCAAAAATCTCCGCGTATTTGAAAGATCAATATCAGGAAAGATATATTAAAATATGGGAAAGATGGATAGTTTACATACAGAAGAGATATGAGATAAAAAATTATCATGTAGGTTATGAATAAATTTTTTTTTCTTATGTTAGTAGAATGAATGTTATGAAGGGGGTTAAAGAAATTAGGATGTTGTTTAATTTAAAATTAGAGAGTATGGTAGATAAGTTGTGGATTTTATAATGGCTTGGTAACCCTGGGTTCAGTTCTGGGAAGTGAGGGAGGGGAAGGGGGGGGGAAGGGAGGGGAAGGGGGATAAGGGGGTGGGGGGAGAG
>NW_015390465.1:0-26435 GCF_001527695.2 Protobothrops mucrosquamatus | reverse complement strand
GGTCATGGGAAGAGAGGAGCAGGGAGCCAATCTTTTAGTGGGTTTTTTTGTGAAATGGGTTTTTTTGGTAAGCCGGTCCTGGTTTATTCAGGAAAGGCTGCAAGGAAGCCAACGGGAAGCTTTGAAGCAGGTGAAGTATTAGTACTGCTTTATAAAGCCTTAGTAAGACCACACTTAGAATATTGCATCCAGTTTTATCGATCAATATCAATCAGAATTGAGCTGGAAGGGACCTTGGAGGTCTTCTAGTCCAGCCCCCTGCTCAAGCAGGAGAACCTATACCATTTCAGACAAGTGACTGTCTAGTCTCTTCTTAAAAATGTCCAGTGATTGAGCACCCAAAATGTCTGGAGGCAAGCAGTTTCACTGGTTAATTGTCCTCACTGTTAGGAAGTTACTCCTCAATTCCAGGTTGCGTCTCTCCTTGATTAGTTTCCAACAATTGTTTCTTGCCTTGCCTTCAGGTGCTTTGGAGAATAAGTTGACCCTCTCTTCTTTGTGGCAGTCCCTCAAATACTGGAATACTGTTTTCATGCCCCCCCCCAGTTCTTCATTTCTCTAGACTGGCTGCTGCTGTTATTACTATTACCACTGGGCTAGTGAGAACCACTTTGGTGATAATAATAATAATAATAATAATAATAATAATAATAATAATAATAATAATAATAATAATAATAATAATAATAATAATAATAATAATAATATCATCATCAAATCCACATCTACCTATCCCAGGTCCTTGGTAAGGACTCGATAGGCAGACAAAAATGCCAAATCCAGTCTGAACATCTGGCTGACTGTGCGATGATCAATAATTATAATTATAATAGAGTTGGAAGGGACCTTGGAGGTCTTCTACTCCAACCCGTTGCTCAAGCAGGAAACCATATACCATTTCAGACAAATGGCTGTCCAGTCTCTTCTTAAAAACTTCCAGTGTTGGAGCATTCACAACTTCTGGAGGCAAGTTGTTCCACTGATTGATTGTTCTAACTGTCAGGAAATTTCTTCTCCGTTACTTCTCTCTTTGGTTAGTTTCCATCCGTTGCTTCTTGTCCTGCCTTAGGTGCTTTGGAGAATAGCTTGACTCCCTCTTCTTTGTGGCAGCCCCTGAGATACTGGAACGCTGCTATCATGTCCCCCCTCATCCTTCTCTTCATTAAACTAGACATACCCAATTCCAGCAACCGTTCTTTATATTTGTTGGCTAAATTTGTTATTTGTTTGGTACTTGACATGCAAGCTACAGCTTGTCGGTGTCAGTTGCCTCATGACACACTATCCTTATGGGAAAATTTTGTTTGGTACTCATCATTTTTGCTACTCGTCATGCCTCCCAGAATCAATTAATGAGGAGTACCAAGGTACCACCGTAGGAGGAGAAAGGAGTATTAGGTGTGTTTGTTGCCTTGAGTTACCTATAAAAATAGTAAGGGCGGAATACAAATTGATAAATATTTATTTAAATATCCCAGTGGCATCAGTATATTGTGGAGTGGGCATTGCCAACATTTCAATTCCACTTCCAATAAAGTGTCTTATGACCACGTCTCACATTTATGACCGTTGCAGCATCCCCACAGACAAATAATCAAACGTCTGGTGCTTGGTAACCAGCGTGAGGGTTGCAGCATCCTGGGGTCCTGGCATTGTCACTTGCAACCTCCCCAGGATGCTTCTGACAAGCAAAGTCACAATCTGGAGTTCGATCCTGACAGGCTTGAGGTTGACTTGGCCTTCCATCCTTCCGAGGTCGGTAAAATGAGGACCCAAATTGTTGGGGGGAGGGCCGAGATGCTTACTCTGTAAACCGCTTAGTTAATAATAATAATAATAATAATAAAGTTGGAAGGGACCTTGGAGGTCATCGAGTCCAACCCCCTGCCCAGGCAGGAACCCTACACCATTTCAGACAAACGGCTGTCCAGTCTCTTCTTAAAAACTTCCAGTGTTGGAGCATTCACCACTTCTGGAGGCAGGTTGTTCCATTGGTTAATTGTTCTAACTGTCAGGAAGNGGTCATGGGAAGAGAGGAGCAGGGAGCCAATCTTTTAGTGGGTTTTTTTGTGAAATGGGTTTTTTTGGTAAGCCGGTCCTGGTTTATTCAGGAAAGGCTGCAAGGAAGCCAACGGGAAGCTTTGAAGCAGGTGAAGTATTAGTACTGCTTTATAAAGCCTTAGTAAGACCACACTTAGAATATTGCATCCAGTTTTATCAATCAATATCAATCAGAATTGAGCTGGAAGGGACCTTGGAGGTCTTCTAGTCCAACCCCCTGCTCAAGCAGGAGACCCTATACCATTTCAGACAAGTAACTGTCCAGTCTCTTCTTATCTCCAATGATTGAGCACCCAAAACTTCTGGAGGCAAGTAGTTCCACTGGTTAATTGTCCTCACTGTTAGGTTCCAGGTTGCTTCTCTCCTTGATTAGTTTCCATCCATTGTTTCTTGTCTTGCCTTCTGGTGCTTTGGAAAATAAGTTGACCCTCTCTTCTTTGTGGCAGTCCCTCAAATCCTGGAATACTGTTTTCATGCTCCCCCCAGTTCTTCATTTCTCTAGACTGGCTGCTGCTGTTATTACTATTACCACTGGGCTAGTGAGAGCCACTTTGGGGGTAATAATAATAATAATAATAATAATAATAATAATAATAATAATAATAATAATAATATCATCATCATCATCATCATCATCATCATCATCAAATCCACATCTACCTATCCCAGGTCCTTAGGAAGGACTGGATAGCTGGAGAAAAATGCCAAATCCGGTCTGAACATCTGGCTGACTGTGCAATTAATAACAACAACAATAATAATAATAATAATATCATTATCAAACATCCACATCTACCTATCCCAGGTCCTTGGTAAGGACTCGATAGGTAGACAAAAATGCCAAATCCAGTCTGAACATCTGGCTGATTGTGCGATGATCAATAATTATAATTATAATAGAGTTGGAAGGGACCTTGGAGGTCTTCTACTCCAACCCCCTGCTCAAGCAGGAAACCATATACCATTTCAGACAAATGGCTGTCCAGTCTCTTCTTAAAAACTTCCAGTGTTGGAGCATTCACAACTTCTGGAGGCAAGTTGTTCCACTGATTGATTGTTCTAACTGTCAGGAAATTTCTTCTCAGTTACTTCTCTCTTTTGGTTAGTTTCCATCTGTTGCTTCTTGTCCTGCCTTCAGGTGTTTTGGAGAATAGCTTGACTCCTTCTTCTTTGTGGCAGCGCCTGAGATACTGGAACACTGCTATCATGACCCCCCTCATTCTTCTCTTCATTAAACTAGACATACCCAATTCCTGCAACCGTTCTTGATATTTGTTGGCTATATTCGTTGTTTGTTTGGTACTTGACACGCAAACTACAGCTTGTCGGTGTCAGTTGCCTCGTGACACACTATCCTTATGGGAAAATTTTGTTTGGTACTCATCATTTTTGCTACTCGTCATGCCTCCCAGAATCAATTAATGAGGAGTACCACTGTAGGAGGAGAAAGGAGTATTAGGTCTGTTCTCTGCCTCGAGTTATCTGTAAAAATAGTAAGGGCAGAATACAAATAGATAAATATTTATTTAAATATCCCAGTGGCATCAGTATATTGTGCAGTGGGCATTGCCAACATTTCAATTTCACTTCAAATAAAGTATCTTATGACCACGCCTCACATTTATGACCGTTGCAGCATCCCCACAGAGACATAATCAAACTTCTGGTGCTTGGTAACCAGCATGAGGGTTGCAGCATCCTGGGGTCCTGGGATTGTCACTTGCAACCTCCCCAGGATGCTTCTGACAAGCAAAGTCACAATCTGGAGTTCGATCCTGACAGGCGTGAGGTTGACTTGGCCTTCCATCCTTCCGAGGTCGGTAAAATGAGGACCCAAATTGTTGGGGGGGGACGAGATGCTTACTCTGTAAACCGCTTAGTTGTTGTTAATTGCGAAGTCATGTCTGACCCATCTCGATCCCGTGGACAACGTTCCTCCAGGTCTTCCTGTCCTCTACCATCTTCTGGAGTCCATTTAAGTTCACGCCTACTGCTTCAGTGACTCCATCCAGCCACCTCATCCTCTGTCGTCCCCTTCTTCTATTGCCCTCAATCTTTCCCAGCATTAGGCCCTTCTCCAGTGAGTCCTTCCTTCTCATTAGGTGGCCAAAGTACTTGAGTTTCAACTTCAGGATCTGGCCTTCTAAAGAGCAGTCGGGGTTGATCTCCTCTAGGACTGACCGGTTTGATCGCCTTGCAGTCCAGGGGACTCGTAGGAGTCTTCTCCAGCCCCATAGTTCAAAGGCCTCCATTCTTTGGCGCTCAGCCTTTCTTATGGTCCAACTTTCACATCCATACATTGCAACTGGGAAAACCATGGCCTTGACTATACGCACTTTTGTTGGCAGGGCTGTAAAGCACTGTGAAGCGGCATATAAGTCTAAGAGTATTGTTGCTTTTGCTGTTGCTATTGCTAAAGTCAATTAATTCATTTAATCAAAGACAATATGATCCGCTTAACTACTGTAGTGATTTGCTTAACAACCATGGCAAAAAAGGTAATAAAATAGAGCAACACCCACTTAACAATTGCCTTGCTTAGCAACAGAAATTTGGGACTCAGTTGTGGTTGTTAAGTCGAGGACTGCCTGTATATTGCTTCTGAATATGGAGGTTCTACAATTCCTAATAAATGTTGTTGGGTTGGCGTTCATCAAGCCTCCTTAAGCGTGGCTGCTAACCCATCTTAGGATGAGTTTATTTCACCAGCTCAGCCCACCCACCCCCAGTCCCTTCCTCTTCCTTGTTCCTCCTCCTCCTCCTCCTCCTCCTCCTCCTCCTCCTCCTCCTCCTCCTCCTCTATATCACGATCATCATCAAGAGACCTGTTTTCTGGAAATCTGGCAAAGATCTGGTTGGGAACAGCTCCTGCAGGAAGACATCCGGGGGTGGGAGAGAAAAACCACGTTGAACCCAAGCAGAGCAATTAAAAAGCCTCCGCGCTCGTTTCTATTCAGCCAAGACGAGAAGGCGAAGAAGGAACACGCCATTAAGAGAAGGAAAAAAAATGGAAAGAAAACAAAGGTTCCATTTTACAATTTCTCTTTACGCTTGGGTGCACCCCCGAAAGTGCACTCCTGGCTTGTAGGTGAGAGGTGTTTCTCGCAAACAAGGCCATTAAAAACGCCGGTGGAATTTCTTACCTGGTCCTCAGCCACCAAAGTGCCTTCAGTTTCCCCCTTGCCATTCCCCTCTCCAGCCCAAGTGTGCACACACATACACACACACACACACACACAAAGAGTGATGTAAGAGGACCCGCTCTTTTCCCTGTGTTTCATCCCCACCTTTGCTAAATATGACCTACATTTGATCCCTAGTTCTTTGGCTGACGGGGAAGCTGTGGTTTCTGTAAGAAAGGGGCCGACATCAGAGAAAGAAAGAGAGAAAATGCTTTTTATACATTTTTTCATTTCTTCGTTTTTAGCCTCCAGGAGCGGTCAACAGGCATGCCTGGGAGACGTTTCCACTTGCTAGGAGAAACTTTTAGTCCTAATATTGACAGTCTGAACTGTGGTAGGGCTAGAGAAGGAAAAATGTATTTTCTTACGTATCAGTCAATCAATCAGAATTAGAGTTGGAAGGGACCTTGGAGGTCATGTAATCCAACCCCCTGCTCAGGCAGGAGACCCTATACCATTACAGACAAATGGTTGTCCAGTCTCTTCTTAAAAACTTCCAGTATTGGAGCATTTACAACTTCTGGAGGCAGGTTGTTCCACTGGTTAATTGTTCTCACTGTTAGGAAGTTTCTCCTTAGTTTCAGGTTTCTTCTCTCCTTGATCAGCTTCCACCTGTTGCCTCTTTTCCTGCCTTCAGGCGCTTTGGAGAATAGCTTGACTCCCTCTTCTTTGGGGCAACCCCGCAGATATTTGAACACTCCTGTTATATTACTGCTTTTCTCTAGACTACCATACCCAATTCCTGCAACGATTCTTCATGTTTTAGTTTCCAGGCCTTTAATCATCTTAGTTGCTCTTCTCTGCACTTTTTCCAAAGTCTCAACATCTTTTTCGTAATGCATCACCAAAATTGGATGCAGTATTCTAGATGTGGCCTTACTAAGGCTTTATAAAATGGTACTAATACTTCACATGATTTTGATTCTATGCCTCTGTTTATACAATCAAGGATTGTATTAGCTTTTTTGGCTGCTGCCGCACACTGCTGGCTCATGTTTAAGTGATTGTCCACTAGGATGTCCTGGGAAGGTTTGGAGCATCATTGCACGCTGAGGATTTTTCTGTGAGATGAAAGGGAAATGAAAACTATTGTGGCTTGATGATGATGATGATGATATACAGCTAGTTCTCGATTTACAACCATTCGTTTAGTGACTATTCGAAGTTACAATGGAATTGAAAGAGTGACTTGGGAACGGTTCTCACACGTACGACTGTTACAGCATCTGCATTATCACGTGATCAAAATTTGAGCGCAAGGCAACTGACCTGTATTTGACGGTCGCAGTGTCCTGGGGTCATGTGATGCGTTTTGCGACCTTCTGACAAGCCAAGTCAATGGGAGGAGCTGTATTTGCTTAACGACCACATGATACAGTTAATAACCACATGGTTCACTTAACAGCTATGGCAAGAAGGGTCGTAAAATGAAGCATGACTTACTTAACAATGGCTTTGCATAGAGATGGGAATTCTGGTTCCAGTTATGTTCATATGTGGAAGGACTACCTGATCTCAGTTTAGGACAGGGGTAGGCAACCTTGGCTCTTTTATGACTCATGGACTTCAACTCCCAGAATTCCTGAGCCAGCATGGCTCAGCATGAAAACCTCTCCCTTTCTCCTCAGCATGGCTGGCTCAGGAATTCTGGGAGTTGAAGTCCTCAAGTCATAAAAGAGCCAAGGTTGCCTACCCCTGGTTTAGGACAATTTTATAAATTGTACTGAAATCTCCTCATCCACTCACTGCTTATATGTGATTTCTGGTTGCTGTAGCCCCCCATCATCTGGAGTTTATCCAAAACTGAGGAACAACAGTTTAGATTCTGAATACAAGAGGTTCTTGTCTTACGACCAATCATTTAGTGACTGTTCAAAGTTACAACGGCCCCGAAAACAGTGACTTATGACTGTTTTTCACACTTTCGACCATTGCAGCATCCCCGTGGTCATGTGATCAAAATTTGGGCTCCTGGCAACTAGCATGTACAGGTAATCCTCGACTTACCACCACAACTGAGCCCAAAATTTCTATTGCTAAGTGAAACACTTGTTGAGTTTTGCCCCAGTTTACGACCTTTCTTGCCACAGTTGTTAAGTGAATCACTGCAGTTGGTAAGTTAGGAACAGGGTCGTTAAGTGAATCTGGCTTCCCCATTGGCTTTGCTTGTCAGAAAGTCGCAAAAGGAGATGGCTTTGGACACTGCAACCGTCATAAAAATGACTCAGTTGCCAAGTGTGAAAAATGGTCGTAAGTCACTTTTTTCAGTTGTAACTTCGAACAGTCACTAAATGAACTGTTGTAAGTTGAGGACTACCTGTATTTATGAAGGGTGCACTGTCCCAGGGTCATGTGAACACCATTTATAAGCGCCCCAGCTGGCTTCTGACCAGCAAAGTCAATGGAGGAAGCCAGATTCACTTAATGACCACATGACTCACTTAACAGCTGCAGTGATTGGCTTAACAACCATGACAAAATGGTTGTAAAGTGGGGCCTGGCTCACTTAACAAAGCCTTGCTTAGCAATGGAAATTTTGGGCTCAATTGTGGTCGTAAGTCGAGGATTGCCATTATAACATTCTCTCCTCCACTTTTTCCTCACAACAACCTTAGGAGGTAGATCAGGGCTGAGAAACAGTGGCTGACCCCAAGTTAGTCCGAGAGCTTCAAAAGCGATGGATGGCCCTAAATTTGGGACTTCGCTGCCCTACCCTTCTTAATCCCTACATCACATATCTGAAATGCTATAGGGCAGGGGTGTCAAACTGCCGGCCCGTGGGTCGGTTTCATCATACTGGAGCCGTGCCCATCCCATTGCTGGCAATGGCGAAAAAGCTCCGATACGTTGCGCGACGTCACACGACGTCGCGAGTTTGACATGTCTGCTATAGGGTTTCCTACCTGAGCAGGGAGTTGGACTAGATGACCTCCAAGATCCCTTCCAACTTTTATTATTATTATTATTATTGATCATCGCACAGTCAGCCAGATGTTCAGATTGGATTTGGCATTTTTGTCTACCTATCGAGTCCTTACCAAGGACCTGGGATACGCAGATGTGGATGTTTGATGGTATTACAGATATCGTCGCAGGATGAAAGCAGTTCGTAATAAGGCCGCCTTTTGCAATTGACTAATTGGTACTTCTGGTTATTATTATTATCATCATCATTGTTATTACTATTACTATTACTATTACTATTATTATTATTATTATTATTATTATTATTATTATTATTATTATTATTATTATTATTATTATTACATTTGCCCCTAGCCTTTTTTAAAAATATGTTTTTCAAAACTCTGGTTCCACTGATTGAAAAAAGGTGATGCTCACAATCTTATGGGTTTCAGAAGTTGTCCGAGCAGTTTCTCAAATAAAAAGCTGACACTTGTACTAAACAAGGTCAAAGGCATTTTCCAAATGAGCTGAGCCACTTTAAAAATACAATAATGATTTTTGCCCTTGGTTTAATTCTGCCAGGCCCAAATGTTCTTATGCCCACCCTTTCCCCGGCCGTATATTGTCCTGCCTGTGCCAAAAAAGAAAAAAAAAGAGAATTAAAGTACAGGCTGTGGGAGACTAAGATGTTAAGGAACTTTGATCACATAAGGAATTGTCCTACACCTGCAACTTAAAAGCACGTTTGAAGGTATTCTGCGACTTTTCCAAATAAAGCCATTGCAACTCGCCTCCCACAGTCTTGGTCTAATTAAAATCAATCCTGTACAAGCAGCATTTTAAAACTAGGCCTAAGGAGAGCGTCCTTAGCTGTTTAAGATTCCATATGAAAATGAGATCTTGTGGGTTAAAAGAGGTAGGCCAGCGATGATCTGAGGATGAGTTAGGTTTTTAAAATCAAGGGGTCTCTTTTGTGTCACAGAATCCCTTTTAAATCATGCTTGGTTGATCGGGTCATTACAAACAACCTTGGCTGATTGGGTCATTACAAACAATCAGCGGAACAACCTTCCTTCAGAAGCTGTGAATGCTCCCACACTGGAAGTTTTTAAGAAGAGACTGGACAGCCATTTGTCCAAAATGGTGTAGGGTTTCCTGCCTGAGCAATAGGTTGGACTAGATGACCTCCAAGGTCCCTTCCAACATCATCATCATCATCATCATCATTATTATTATTACACCTCTACTATTTCGTGTACAGCCCACCTACATAGAATGCCATCACTATTGATTGACAAAAGACCCAAATTTCAGCCATACAACTTTGAATCCGGTTTTAGAGTCAGTCTGACTTTCATAAGGTTCCCGGTAAAGAAAAATGGAATTATCCTGAGCTGTTGCAGAAAAGATGACTCAGTCCTGAGGTTAAAGGAATCGTGAGGAAGAAACTGAATGGAATGGAATAGAATAGAATAGAATAGAATAGAATAGAATAGAATAGAATAGAATAGAATAGAATAGAATAGAATAGAACAGAATAGAATAGAATAGAATAGAATAGAATAGAACTGGAAGGGACCTTGGAGGTGAACTTGGCTTCTCCATGGACTTTGCTTGTCAGAAGGTCGCAAAAGGGGGATCATGTGACCCCGGGACTGTTATGGTTCCGGCTAATGAAACACTTCAAAGAACTTCCAGGCATTGATTTTCCTAAAAGTAATTTATTGTTACAAAATGTCGGCACAGGCACAACGAGTTGATGCTAAGATCTAAAATTCTCTTCCTCTGAGCAATTAATTTACCAGCATGTTCCCTCCCTAAATTTGCTGTCAAATATCATGTTCTCCTATCAGATGGAAGGGCAGAGGTTCTCTTCCGGTCTCTTCCCGCCTGCAGTCCTATCTTTCTCCTCCCCCCCCCCCCCATCATCTGAATTAACTTTAAAAATACCAGACAGTTCTGCATATTTTGTCAAAGCAGTATTTGCAGCATTGACAGGGACACAGCAACCGTCATAAATATAAACCAGTTGCCAAGCGTCTGAATTTTGATCAGGTGATTGTGGGAATGCTGCAAAGGTCGTACTGGTGAAAAATGGTCATAAGTCACATTTTTTCAGTCCTGTTGTAACTTTGAAAGGTCACTAAACAAAGTGTTGTAAGTCGAGGATTACAATGACCTCATGCAATGCTCAGGTCTTAACCATCAAGACGTTTTCCTTATATTTAGGCAAAATCTAGCTACGTGCATACACATTCTGAGATTAAAACATATGCTGCAGGACTTGGGTTTGGCTAGTCTAAAGAAAAAAAGAAATAGGGGAGACATGATAGCAGTATTCCAGTATTTGAGGGGCTGCCACAAAGAAGAGGGGGGGGGGGTTTCAACCTATTTTCTAAAGCACCAGAGGGCAGAACAAGAAACAATGAGCAGGGGGTTGGTCTAGAAGATCTCTAATGTTCCTTCCAATTCTGTTATTTTTCTTTTCTAAATAGGTATTTAAACCTACTGGCAGTGTTTTCCTCCATTCTGAGGGTTCCAGGTTGGGGAATAAAAAAAATGGCAAATGGTGATAATTGCATCACTTTGGAATCTGCAGTCAATCTTTTGACCTGAAACTTCTAGTATTATAAAGGAGGGGACTCCATTCAAGGACCCTGGAGAAGGAAGCTCAGACAGATAATTTGGCTTTCTGGTGCCCCGGTAATTAATGTCTCTGTAGCACTTTGCAAACAAATACTGGATTTTCATTGTCTAGGAGTAAATAACAGCTACTTTGAAGTTTCCCTTTAGAAAGCAAAGGAAACCACCGCTAAGTTCAACTTTCTCTGGACTTTAAAAAAAAAAAAAGATGTTAGAAGATATTCAGTAGTAAGCCAAAATATGTTTGTTGGGTTACATTGCTGCAGCCATTAATGTTTGATTTTATCTTAGTAAATAAGAGGGAATCGTACCGATGAAACTGGAGAAGTACGATGTTATCTGCACTCATCCTTCACCTTATTTGAAATAAAGAAAATAAAATGTAAACGTGATATAGAACAAGTGAGCCCTGCAGAATAATATTCTGTGGGGGACATTCAAGGATCCTGCATGGTTCAAGAGCAGTCTGAATCCCCTTCAGAGAATTGAATGGATTTGAATTGAATGGATCCCAAGTCTAGTGAATTTGTAAAACTGTTTTCTTTCATCTTTGGTTGTTGTTTTATTTTGATACCTTTGGTACCTAAGCTTGATTTGAGTCTGCTGGGATTTCACTCCTCTGCAGAATGGGATCAGGGCTGTCCGCAGGATATGGTCAAAATAGTCAAGATGTTAGACCTCAAAGTGCCACAAAGAAGAGAAGGTCAACCTATTCTCCAAAGCACCAGAAGGCAGGAGAAGAAACAATGGATGGAAAGTAATCAAGGAGAGAAGCATCCTCGAATTAAGGAGAAACTTCCTGACAGTGAGGACAATTAACCAGTGGAACAGCTTGCCTCCAGAAATCGTGGGTGCTTCATCTCTGGAGGTTTTTAAGAAGAGTCTGGACAGCCACTTGTCTGGAATGGTATAGGACAGTGATGGCGAACCTTTTAGAGACCGAGTGCCCAAACTTCAACCCAAAACCCACTTATGTATCGCCGGGTGCCGGGTGGGTGTGGCTAGTGGTCATGGCAAATGTGTGGGCATGGCCAACTCACTGCTGCTCCTGGGGAGGGACACCTGTGGGGGCTGGACAGGGCTGGGGGAGTTCCAGGGGGTCTCTGGCGGGTGGGCAGGAGGCTGGTCCTGCAGGGTGACGCGAGGCAAGGCGAGGCAGGGCGGGGGTGCCATTGTCACAGGGCGAGGCAGGGGCCTGACACCATCGGCCCCCGCACACACAGGCCAGCAAGCGCATGGGTGCTGGGATGCATCCGGCCACGTGAGACCTCGGCAAGTTAGCGGGTGGCTGGTTGAAGAGGACGGTTGCCATCTCCGGGGCATGGCGCGGGTGCCCACAGAGAGGGCTCTGAGTGCCGCCTCTGGCATGCGTGCCATAGGTTCGCCACCACTGGTATAGGATCTTCTGCTTGAGCAGGGGGTTGGACTAGAACAGTGGTTCTCAACCTGTGGGTCGGGACCCCATTTGGGGTCGATCGACCATTTCACGGGGGTCGCCAAGCAAGGCTGTCCGCCATTTTTTTGTCCACCATTTTTTTTGTCCGCCATTTTTTTCCCTTTTCCGGCAGGTGCCTTACCTCCCTTGGGCTGGGCCAGCTGGTGGTCGGCCTGCTCCGTCTCTGCCACTTGCCAGCTACGCCTCGGCCGGCACAGGGGGCGGAACCACGCATGCACGGCACTCCCAGGCAGGGAAAGTCCTCGACTTACGACCGGTTGGGTAGTCCTCGACTTACGACCGGTTTAGTCCTCGACTTACGACCGGTTTAGTCCTCGACTTACGACCGGTTGGGGTCACGGCATTAAAAAGGTTGAGAACCACTGGACTAGAAGATCTCCAAGGTCCCTTCCAACTCTGTTATTCTATTCTATTCTATTCTATTCTATTCTATTCTATTCTATTCTATTCTCATGGTTGTGACTGCCTTCTTGATTGTATTGACCTTTCACTGGGCACTTGACAACAAGCATGCATTTATAATAGTTGCAGCATCCCGGGGTCACGTGACACCCCTCCCCTTTGCATCCTTCCCATCTGGCTTCCAAAAAAGCAAAGTCAATGCGGGGAAGATGGATTTGCTTAATGACTACGTGATTCATTTAACAACTGCAGTAATTCGTTAACAGCCATGGCAAAACTGGTCATAAAATTGGTGTGATTCACTTAACGTGTTAAATTAAATTGAATTAAGTTGAATTAAATTAAATTAAGGTAAGGGTGAGTCGTTTAACTAAACCTGGCTTTGCGACAGAAATTCTGATCTCAATTATGGTTGTAAGTCAAGGGCTAACTATAATAGCATACTAACAAGAGCAGAGATGCAGAAGCCCAGAAGTGGCTGTTAAGAAAAAAAAATGAGATAAAGTTAGTCCCCGACTTACAACAGTTTGTTTAGTGACCGTTCAAAGTTATAACGGCACAGAAAAAAGTGAGTTATGACCATTTTTCACACTTATGACCGCTGCAGCATCCCCATGGTCACGTGATTTACATTTGAATACTTGACATGTGCTTCATATTTATGACAGTTGCAGTGTCCAGGAGTCGTGTGATCCCCTTTTGCGACCTTCCAACAAGCAAAGTCAATGGGGGGAGTCAGATTCACTTAACAACCATGTTACTCATTGAACAACTGCAGTGATTCACTTAACAAACATGGCAAGTAATGTCGTAAAATGGGGCAAAGCTCATTGAACAAATTTATCACTTAGCAACATAAAGTTTGGGCTCAATTGTGGTCGTAAGTTGAGGACCACCTGTATTCCAAAGATGCTTTTTCAGGAGGCAACTGGACTTTCTTGTTTTTTTTCTTGGAAGATGTTTTGCTTCTCATCCAAGAAGTTTCTTCAGCTCCTGTTGCCTCGTGAAAAAGCACCTTTGGGATAACTATGAAAGCACATCTTTCTTCCCCTGTCCTGACCACTTTCTACAGGGGGACGATCGAGAGCATCCTGTCATACAGCATCACAGTCTGGTTTGGAAGCATCCCTGCTTCAGACAGGAAGGCGGTGCAGAGAGTGGTGAGGATGGCCGAAAATATCATTGGCAGCTCCCTCCCTCCCACCAGGACATAGCACAGAAGCGCTGCTTGAGCAGGGTCCGTAAGATTATCTGGGACACTACACATCCTCTTCGCGACCTGTTTTCCTTGTTACCTTCTGGGAGGAGGGGACTCCGTGGTATCCGCAGCAGACCATCCATATTCAGCCATAGTTTCATTCCATACAGCCTTAACCTTGTGAACTCTCAAGCTTCCTCCTTCCGTTATATGTTCAAGATGGACAGTATTTAATATTTATTTGTTATGTATATGTAGGGGTGTGGGTCTATACATATGTTGTATATAGTATGTTTTTAGGTGTGTGTCATGTATGTGTTTCACTTTGAGAACGGGCAACTAAATTTCCTTTTTGATGTGTGCCGTTGTGTCCACAGTAAAAAAAATGACAATAAAGATTATCTTATCTTATCTGTATTGTTCCTCCTTTGCCTTCCCCTGTTGTCTCCACTGCAAAATCACATCTGAGTTAATATTCAGGGACTGTGTTTGCAGTGAAAGCTCAACCAGGTCAGTTCTAGAAGGTACATTCACACAACTAACAGTCTGGTTAGCTTTAGCCATTTGGGTGGTGTTCTTTGCTGGCTCAGATAGTCATATTCCTCAAGGCCACTGATTAAGTGATGTTTCCATGTATTTTGTCAGCTCAGAAAATGGGTGAATTCAGAAAGTTCATCATTAAGGTAGTCCTCGACTTACAATCATTTGTCTAGGGACGGTTTAAAATTACTATGGCACTGAAAAAACATGATTTATGACTGGCCTTTGCATTTGTGACCATTCCAGCATCCCGATGGTCATGTGATCAGAATTTAGATGCTTGTCAATCAGCATGTATTTACGACAGTTGCAGGTTCCTGGGATCATGTGATCGCCATTTGGGACCTTCTTATCTGGCTTCCCACCTTAACAAGTATATGATTCATTTAACAACTGCAGTGATTCACAACAACGGTGGCAATAAAATCGGGCACAATTAACTTGATAGCCACAAACGTTCTGGTCCCAATTATATTCATAAGTTGAAGACTACCTGTATTGAACGAACAGACAAGTGCTCCTCAATTTACAACCATTCGTTTAGTGACCCTTCAAGGTTACGACGGCACTGAAAAAAGTGACTTACGACCATTTTTCACAGCAACAGCCATTGCAGCATCCCCATGGTCACATGATCAAAACTCGGACACTTGGCAGCCGACTCACATTTATGACGGTGGCAGTGTCCCGGGGGTCACGTGATCACCTTTTGCGACCTTCTGACAAGCAATGGAGAAGCCAGATTCACTTCACAATCATGTCATGGACTTAACAACTGCAGTGATTGACTTAGCAACGGTAGCAAGAAAGGTCGTAAAATGGGGCAAAACTCAACTCACAACTTTCTTGCTTAGCAACAGAAATTTTGATCATCGGTCGAAAAACTTACCTGTGGTTGAAAGGTGTGAATTGTCTCTATATGATCTATCAAACTTCTTTGAGACTAGTGCAGGGGTAAGCAACCTTGGCTCTTTTATGACTCGTGGACTTCAACTCCCAGAATTCCTGAGGCAGCCATGCTGAGGAGAAAGGGAGAGGTTTCCATGCTGAGCCATGCCGGCTCAGGAATTCTGGGAGTTGAAGTCCACGAGTCATAAAAGAGCCAAGATTGCCTACCCCTGCGTCTAGCGTAATTGCAGCAGAGATTGTGGACTCAAAAATGAGAGCTGAAAAGCAAGTCATGCCTCTTCTGCAACATCCAACACACACACCCCCTGTCAGCTCACACAACCCCCCTTTTTTTTCTAAAGGGAACTGATCCTTGCACAAGACACTTGCACTTTGGACGTATGTCCTTCTGCTCCATTGAACACCCATCTAATGGCTTCTCTGTTAATATTTAAGAAAAGAATCCAAGGAAAAGGTAAAAGGAATTGAACAGGACAGTTTCTACATTTTCTTGGAGGAGGAGAAGTTCCTCCCCCCTCCCCATCCTTAAAATCTCTCTTAAAAACAGCCCACAAAAAAATCCAAAGCAGCCAGGATGTAATTTTGAAATTCGTGGAACCTTCCTAAAAATAAAAATAAAAATTACAATAGAGATAGTCCTCAGCTTACGACAATTGAGCCCAAAATTTCCATTAGTAAGCCAGACATTTGTTAAGTGAGTGTTGCCCCTTGTTACGACATTTCTTGCCACACTGGTTAAGTGAATCACTGCATTTGATAAGTTAGTAACCCGGTTGTTAAATGAATCTGATTTCCCCATTGATTTTGCTGGTCAGAAGGTCGCAAAAGTGGATCACATGACCCCAGGACGCTGCAACGGTCGTAAGTGTGAACCAGTTGCCAAGCAACTGAATTTTGATCACGTGACCACGGGGATGCTGCAACGGTCGTAAGTGTGAAAAATGATCATAAGTCACTTTTTTCAGTCCTGTTGTAACTTTGAACGGTCACTAAATGAACTGTTGTAAGTCGAGGACTATCTGTAGTAAAGTTCAGAAGTAGCCACAGAGCCTGCGAATCTAGTCATCTGCCCAGTTGGCATTTGTGCCCTTTGTTTTATAATCTCTAACCAGGAATCTCTGTAGGGCATGGACGAAAAAGGCAACTAGAAAAATGTGATTGAAGCTACACCTGTTTTTTTATGTGCATCCCACATCTGGATTTTTTTTTAACCACACCTTGCAGATATCTCTGGTTATTCCCTTTCTGAAAACATTTGCATGGCTGCTATGGGAGATTGGATGCTGGACTCCACCGATGTTTGTTCTCATTCATAAAATTTTGGTTTGTGTTTGTCTTGCTTTCTTTTCACCAAGGAAAGCCTATTATTAAACAAATGCATGCAGTCCTCGTCTTGCGACCTCAACCGAGCCCAAATTTTCTGACATTGTTAACTGTTTGCCCCATTTTACGACCTTTCTTGCCGCAGCTGTTAAGTGAATCATTGCAGTTGTTAAGTTAACACGGTTGTTGTGAATCTGGCTTCCCCATTGACTTTACTTGTCAGAAGGTCGCAAAAGGGGATCATAGGATCCCAGAACAGGGCAACCGTCATAAATGTGAATCAGTTGTCAAATGTTTGATTTTTTGATCACATGACCATGGGGAAAATAAAAAAGTCGTAAATGTGAAAACCGTCATAAGGACTTTTCTCATTGCCGTTGCAACTTTGAACTGTCACTGAATGAATGGTTGTAAGTCAAGGACTATCTGTATTATAGAATAGAATAAAATAGCAGAGTTGGAAGGGACTTTGGAGATCTTCTAGTCCAACCCCCTGCTCAGAGAGGAAACCCTATACTATTTCAGTCTGTCCAGTCTCTTCTTAAAAACCTCCAGTGTTGGAGCATTCACCGCTTCTGGAGGCAGGTTGTTCCACTGGTTAATTGTTCTAACTGTCAGGAAGTTTCTCCTTAGTTCTAGGTTGCTTCTCTCCTTGATTAGTTTCCACCCGTTGCTTCTTGTCCTGCCTTCAGGCGCTTTGGAGAATAGCTTGACTCCCTCTTCTTTGGGGCAGTCCCTGGGATATTGGAAGACTGCTATCATCTCCCCCCTCGTCCTTTTCTTCATTAAACCAGACATACCTGATTCCAGCCACCTTTCCTTATAAGTTTTGGCCTCCAGTCCCCTAATCATCTTGTGCTATGCTGTTGTTATGTTGTTCTATTGGAGGGGATTGTATTTTCCAAGTGGGGTTGAAAAAGCTAACCAGGGTGAGACTTGTTCTTTATTCAAAGGGGAGACATCGGCACTGTGAATCGGTGCTATATGTAAATACATCCTATCGGTTTAGGTGGCATTTGGGGCCTTAGTCTGGGGCATGAAAGCAATTCTGTACATGAATTAAGCATATTTGCTGCATTGTCTCTGCAGATTCTATTTTTGTTTAAAACGTTAAGATGTAAAGGGGAGACATCCAAGAATTTTCAGCACTATCAGGGGAAGTTGGAGAAAAAAAGTCTAGCAAATTGCATCCACTCTGTTGTCATGAAAACCCCCTAGATGTGACATTAAATCATCAGGGTTGAGCTGCACCCACCGGAAACGTGACTTTTTAACCTTCAAATGATAAATTTAACCCTCTTCAGGTACAGATCGAGTAAAGGTGGTCCTCAACTTCTCACCACAATTAGGACCAGAGTTCCCATCATAAGTCATTGCAGTCATAAGTCGAGTCAGACCGGATAGTACGACTATTTTTATGGAAGTCCTTGAGTGAATCCTGCAGTCATTAAGTAAATCCAACTTCCCCAATGGGTGTTTTTTTGCCAGAAATCAGCAAAGAAGGTCCCAAATCATGATCATGTCCCCTCAAGATGCTGCTACTACCAGTTGTAAATGTGAGCCGCTTGCCAAGTGCTCAAATTGCAATCATGTGTCCGTGAGGATAATGCAGCAGTCTTAAGTGCAGGTCATAAGTCACTTTTTCCAAGACTTTAAACCATTGTTAAACAAATGGTTGTAAGATGAGAACTACCTGTTTGGCCAACATGATCACCTTAGTTTTAGTCTCTTTCTTTCTTTCTTTCTTTCTTTCTTTCTTTCTTTCTTTCTATCTATCTATCTATCTATCTATCTATCTTTCTTGTTTTCTATCTATCTTGCTTTCTTGCTTTCTTTCTATCTATCTATCTATCTATCTATCTATCTATCTATCTATCTATCTATCTATCTATCTATCTATCTTGCTTTCTTGCTTTCTCTTTTTCTTATTTCTTTCTTTTCTTTCTTACTTTTTCTTTTCTTTCTTTCTTTCACTTTCTTTTCTTTCTTGCTTTCTTTCTTTTTCTTTTTTCTTTTTTTCTTCCTTCCTTGTTTCTCTCTTCTCTCTTCTTTTCTTTTCTTTTCTTTTCTTTCTTTCCTTCTTTCTTTCACTTCCTTTCCCTTTCTTCTTCCCTCCCCTTTTTCCTTTTTTGCTTAACATATGTCAATGTTTCTCAACCTTGGCAATTTGAAGATGTGTGGATTTCAGCTTTCAGAATTCTGGGAACTGAAGTCCACATATATTCAGGCTGTCAAGGTTGAGAAACACTGCATTATGCAAACTCCTGGAAACCGTATAAGAAGGATAGGCATGTTTGGTGTCTCTCCATGAAAGATACTTTAAGGAATCTGGTGTTTTAAAATCAGTGTTATGTATTGTATCTTGGTCTCGCATTTAAGGCAGATATGAAGCCTTGACAGGATTTAAAGAAGGGATCTACTCAGACGCATGGAGCAGGACATGAAAAGATGATCTAGAGTTACAGGTAGGAGGATCCAGTTGAAGTTTGGGAAACTGGAATCCTAATAGAGAAGATGATGGTGGAACCAATTATTTAGAAGGACTTGATGCTTCTTACCGGATGGCTTCAAGTGTTACCTTCCATCCATCCATTGGGGGTGCTTTGATGTGAAGTCCTGCACCAAGCCAAAAGTTGGATTGGATGGGACAGTATAACAGAATAACAGACTTGGAAGGGACCTTGGAGGTCTTCTAGTCCAACCCCCTGCTCAAGCAGGAAATCCTATATCTTTTCAGACAAATATAGAAACAGGGGCGACATGATAGCAGTATTCCAGTATTTGAGGGGCTGTCACAAAGAAGAGGGGGTCATGTTATTCACCAAAGCACCAGAGGGCAGGACAAGAAACAATAGATGGAAACTGATCAAAGAGAGAAGCAACCTGGAATTAAGGAGAAACTTCCTAATGGTAAGGACAGTTAACCAGTGGAACAGCTTGCCTTCAGAAATCATGGGTGCTCCATCACTGGAGGTTTTAAAGAAGAGATTGGACACCCACTTGTCTGAAATGTAGGGTCTCCTGCTTGAGCAGGACCTCCAAGGTCCCTTCCAGCTCTGTTCTATTCTAAATAGTTGTTTAAATATCGAACATTTAAAACATTATTTGAGGGTGCAAATTGAATTCTGCACAAGAGTGCCTTGTATACTAGTAACAACCCTGTCTTTGTTCCTTAGATTACTTTATTTATTTATTTATTAAATGTATTGCCTGCCCATCTTACCATAGAGTAACTCTTAATTAGTGAGCAGTTCTGCTGATATGTAACCACTATTAATGCCATTATTGTAATTGTGTCATGTTTTACATGTCGACTTTAACCTTATTGCACCCCGCAGGACTGAGACAGGCTATTAATATTGTTAAATAAATAATTGGGTCTGAAGGAAGACAACCAATGGGGATTTACATAAAATTTGCATAGGCTAATCCAGCCTTCCTTAACCTATTCCTACCCAGGAATACTGAGATTATAATTCTCCAAATTCCCAATCAAGTCATAGTCTGTTGAATTTGGAGGGTGACAGGATGAAGCAGGCGATGTTTGTCTGTCCGTCTATCTTAAAATGGGCCTGGGCAGCAGACAACGTTTCAAATAGAGCAGTGTTTCTGAACTTCGGCAACGTTAAGACAAGTGGACTTCAACTCCCAGAATTCCCCAGCCAGCTATATATTGCTGGCTGGGGAATTCTGGGAGTTGAAGTCCACCTGTCTTAAGGTTGCCAAGGTTGAGAAACACCGAAACAGAGGAAGGGCCCTTGGCAAAATAGATCTTATGGGATTTTTTTTTCTTTATAGAAAAATAAAAAAGTATGTACCTGGGTTCTGATTTTAAGATGATCACAGAAAAGAAGAAATTACGCCGATGCGTCATATCAGGAAACAGGAAAGAAAAATAGGTGGTGAGTAGTGGCTAGGTTATTCTCTTCTCATTTGGAAGGAATATCTAATTGCTAGCCCGAGGCCCTTCCAACCCCAGGAAGCACCTCCAAGAAGCTGAAGTGGCCACTGAAGTTCCCACCCAAACATTAGTAATGGAGCATGAAGAAATTGGCAGAAACTGGTGGCAGCTGGTGGATGAAGGGTGGGGGGAGTCTCTACGATCCTGTCTGACTTGCCATGGTCCAAATCCAGAGAGAATTCCACCAAGAGCATTTTGTCACAAATTTGTTGAGTCGGAAAGGCAACCTGGGTCCACGAGGATGATGATGATCTTGCCAGATTTTTTTCAGCTCCTTACATTATCTATCTATCTATCTATCTATCTATCTATCTATCTATCTATCTATCTATCTATCTATCTATCTATCTATCTATCTATCTATCTATCTATCTATCTATCTATCTATCTATCTATCATCTATCTATCCTCCCACAAATAACTCAAGGCAGCGAACACACACAATAGTCCTTCACCCTCCTATTTTCCGGACAACAACAACAACCCAGTGAGGTGGGTTGGGCTGAGAGAGAGGGATTGGCCCAAAATCATCCAGCCAGCTTCCATGCCTAAGGCAGGACTAGAACTCACTGTCTCCTGATGGTTGGCCCAAAGTCATCCAGCCAGCTTTCATGCTTAGGTAGGACTAGAACTCACAGTCTCCTGGTAATTGGCCCAAAGTTACCCAGCTGGCTTTCATGACTAAGGCAGGACCAGAACTCCCTGCCTCCTGGTGATTGGTCCATCAGCCAGCCAGCTTTCATGGCTAAGGCAGGATTTGAACTCATGATTTCCCGCTTTCTCATCATTTGCTCTTCCTTGCTTCCTTCACAGAATGCTTTAATTTGTATTTCCTGTCCTGGAAGCTCTAGATGTTCCTTTCTGGATTTCTGAGCTTTTCTTCTAATCTGTTCATCTTATGTGGATACAGCTCTACTTGCAATCCTTGTGTGCAGAATCCCTCTGTGGGAAAAGAGATATTTAAAAAATCAAAATGAAGGCCATAACGGCCCACATGTCATGTGGCTTTTTTTTACCTCAGGCAGAATTTTGTCTTTTTTTATTCCTTCTCTGGATGCCCCTTGTGCATTGGTTGTCATTTGTTCCTAAATTATACAAATCAGGGTAGCTTAAGAAGTCAGTTTGGCCGTAGTTATTAGCTGCCTAATTAATTGTTCATGTTTCCTCTGATGAAAAAAGGTGAAAGTTAACAGAATAACAGAACTGGAAGGGCCCTTGCAGATCTTCTAGTCTAACCCCCTGCTCCAGCAGGAAACCTTACACCATTTCAGACAAGTGGTTGTCCAATCTCTTCTTAAAAACTTCCAGTTCTGCAGATTTTTGAACATGCATCTTTTGGACTCAAAAATCTGCCCAGGGAATGATCAATTGTATAATTCCCTGTGAGCAGAGAGTAATAGATAGTTGGAAGGAAATTGTATCAGCTCTATTTACTTCTAATTAAGCCTTGAAAATGAAACACAGACAGGAAAAAAAAAATCACCATGTTCGGCTTTGTGAAGTTGTTTGTCTAAACAGGACCATCCTTCTTCGATCTGGGCTGAACCCTTATGCAAACACCGGGTGGGTGATTACACACCACATACGAGCAGTGAGACAAAGCTGCAAAAAAATAAATAAAAAAAGAGCAAATGAATTTTTAGGTGGCACCAACTCAAGCAAGCACCCCAGTTTCTAGGCAGGATTTACAGAAATTGAACAAGTTCACAGGAGGCATCTAAGAAGATCACAGGTCTGTAAACGAAACCTTAACAGTTGAGTAAATGCTGTGGGTGGATCCATCTAGGACCCTGGAAGGATGTTAGCCAGACGCAATTGCTCCAGGACATGAAACAATGGATTTACAGTATTTTAACTGAACATTTAAAAAAAATCAGCAGCAATTTGGCAATGGAACCCATTGGTTTTCCTGCTCTCTGAAGCAGAGACCAGATAGCTGTCTGTCTGGGTTGCCTTAGCATGGATTCCTGCAATGAGCAGAGGTGGACTCAACATCCTAAGTCAGGGGTCCCCAACCCCTGGTCCATGGACTGGCACCGGGCTGCGGCATGCCAGAAACTGGTCCACACAAACAAGCAAAGCCCCATTGGTGGGATGCAGGCACCACATGAAACCAGGCCCCCTCCGGTCCATGGAAAAACCTCCCTCCACGGAACCGGTCACTGGTGCCCAAAAGGTTAGGGTTAGGGTTAGGGTTAGGGTTGAGACCTTCTCTTTGAATGTTTAAGTCCTTCAAGCTGCCAGTCCCTCTGTATTTAGACAGCAGAAACGGTATGCTGGAAAGGTTTTCTCAATGGAGTCCTTATAAATAGTAATTGCTGTTATAGCATAGATCTGTTTATACATCAGACTAATTTTTGTCCTTTGAAAAGTAAAACTAGCATTAAATTTTAATATATCAAGATGTAGCCAGCTTCTCCTTTTTTTACTGGAGGGATAGGGAATTTACCTTACCTTACCTTATCTAGATCTCATTTTTACAGCCCCCAGTGCAAATTGGCACTGCACTTGTTTGCATAGGAGTTTTTTTGTAAACCCTTTAATATAAATTTTAAAATGGGATTGTTATCAGGTCAGGGAAGATGCTTGTCAGCTGGTCCTGCTGAATTGGCATCACTGCCCCTCCCCGTACTTTTTACACATACATAAACACACGCACTCACATTCTGTGTACAGGTAGTCCTCACGTAATGACCAGTTGCTTAATGAACATTCATTGTTACAATAGATCCTCTAAAACAGAGGTTCCCCAACCTTTTGGGCACCAGGGACCGTTCCATGGAGAAAAGTTTTTCCACGGACCAGAGAGTGTGTGGTTTTGTGTGCTAAGTGACCCCTATTCTAGAGTTCTTACAGCACAAAGAAAATACAGATAGTCCTTGACTTACAACAGTTCAATTAGTGACCGTTCGAAGTTACAACGGCACTGGAAAAAGTGACTTAGGACCATTTTTCATACTTACAACCCCCAGGGTCACATGATCAAAATTCAGGTGCTTGGCAACTGATTCATGTTTATGACGGCCGTAGTGTCCCGGGGGTCATGTGATCCCCTTTTGCGACCTTCTGACAACCATAGTCAATGGGGGAAGCCAGATTCACTTCATAACCATGTTAGTAATTCAACATCTGCGATGATTCACTTAACGACTGTGGCAAGAAAGCTTGTGAAATGGGACAAAACTCGCATAACGACTGTCTCACTTAGCAACAGAAATTTGGGGGTTCAGTTGAGGTCATAACAGTCAAGGACTACCCGTATTCCTATTTTTTCCAGATTCCTCCGGAAAAGCTATTCTTGGCAAGAAAATCTTCCATTTTTCCCCCTCCTTGGCTGAAAGAAAAGGAGCGTCCCTCCAGCATCGTAAATGAGGGGACGATGCTGGGGTGTTGTTGTTGTTGTTTGCAACGCCTCCGTTGGCCCGCCTTCAACGCCCTTTCTCACAAAGCAGAGTGGTGGCTCTTGATCCCAGAAGTGACCCTTCCCAAAGACAAGCTTCTCATTTGATGTCCTCCTGGTTCCCAAGGAGGTCAGAGCTACCTCACCGGGGGAGGCAGAATGAAAATTGTCCTCTTTTTGAAGGCCCTGTTTCTTATTGGGCGCGTCCACCTTCTGGGCGAGAGAAGGGAAGCCGAGGGAGGGAGGCTGCCAACAGAGTCAGTCTCCCAGAACTTTGCAGCAGCTCCAGGTGCAAAATAAACTCGGTGGGGCTGGGAGGTGGGGAGAAAGATGATAACCACGGTTCCTAGGCCGGGAGGGTGTCTGGGCTGCTTAAAAAGCACCCAGACGAGGTGCCTGGCCTTGCCAAAGGGACAGGCAAGGAAGTGGTGGATCGGGGAGGTGGCGATGGAGAAATATTTGGAGAAAATCAAAGAATATTGGCCAAGCCAATGGCCCGTGTCAGCCCCGGCCTCGGCGACTGGAGTGTGTGACTTTGATTCTCCCTATCATAACCCTCCTGAATTAAAAATTCAAGCAATTTCGTGCATGGCTTCTCTCTGACGAGAGCCGGGCCCCGGACTCATTAATGCAAGGGCACAGAAGAAAGTCGTTAGCCCTTGTGCGATGGAATGTTTCTCTGGGAACAGTTCCGCTTGAGGGGGGAGAGAGAAAGTCCAGAAAAGCAGGAGGGGGGAGGAGGGAAGAAGTTGTATTTCACACATTTCTGAGCAGAGAGAGAGAGAGGGTCTGGGCCTGGCCCAAGCTACGGTCCCCTTTCCCAACAGAAAAAAGGTCCTGGGCTCCTGGTGAAGGCCATGATCTCAGAGTGAAGGTCCTGGGTTCCTGGTGGAGGTTCTGGTCAACTGGTGGAGGTTCTGATCTCCAGGTGGAGGTCCTGGGCTCCTGATAGAGGTCCTGGTCTCCTGGTGAAGATCCTGGGCTCCTGGTGGAGGCCCTGATCTCTGGTGGAAGTCCTGATTTCATAGTGGAGGCCCTGGTCTCCTGATGGAGGCCCTGATCTCAGAGTGAAGGTCCTGGGTTCCTGGTGGAGGTTCTGGTCAGCTGGTGGAGGTTCTGATCTCCAGGTGGAGGTCCTGGGCTCTGGGTGGAGGTTTTGATCTCCTGATAGAGGTCCTGGGCTCCTGGTGAAGTTCCTGGGCTCCTGGTGGAGGTCCTGATTTCATAGTGGAGGTCCTGGGCTCCTGGTGGAAGTTCTGGTCAGCTGGTGGAGGTTCTGGTCAGAATAAAGCTGGCAGGACCTTGGAGGTCTTCTGGTCCAACCCCCTGCTCAAGTAGGAGACCTTAAATCCTTCCAGACAAGTGGCTGTCAAGTCTCTTCTTAAAAGCCTCCAGTGATGGAGCACCCCCAGTGTCTGGAGGCAAGCTGTTCCACTGGTTAATTGTCCTCACTGTTAGGAGGTTTCTCCTTAATTCCAGGTTGCTCCTCTCCTTGATTAGTTTCCATCCATTGTTTCTTGTCCTGCCCTCTGGTGCTTTGGAAAATAAGTTGACCCCCCCCCTCTTCTTTGTGACAGCCCCTCAAATACTGGAATACTGCTATCATGTCTCCCCCAAGACCTTCTTTTCTCTAGACTAGCCATACCCAATTCCTGCAACCATTCTTCAAATGTTTTAGCCTCCAGGCCTTTAATCTTCTTAGTTGCTCTGGTGGAGGTCCTGAGCTCCTAGTGCAGGTCCTGGTCTCCTGATGGACGCCCTGATCTCATAGTGAAGATCCTGGGTTCCTGGTGGAGATTCTGGTCACCTGGTGGAGGTTCTGGTCACCTGGTGGCCAGATCTGCTTTTCTCTGTTAGGAGGCTCGGGGGGGCGGGGGGGAGCTGCTGAAGGAGACCAGCAGGACTGGCCTCCAACTGGATTTTGCCAGAGCCTCCCCTAATAGCCACACACGGGACTGATGATGGGTGCCTTCTGTGCACCACTGAGTTGGAAGTCTAAGAATGGACTCAGGAGGGACTTTCCCACTTGTTCTTGTGACCGTGGAAAGAGGTTCAGGCTGGACGGCCTGTAAAAAGGTTTTGGATAAAATGGTCACGGGTCAACCTGTTTGCTCTCAAGGGACATCACTTTCATCTATTCACCTCTGCAAACATTGGCGCAAGCACGCAGCAGCCCGCCCCCCCCTCCTGCCCCCCCCCAAACCTTTTCTGCTGCAGCTGTCTGGTTTTTGAAATTCTCTTTCCTCCAAATATTTTATTTTGTTTCCCTCCCGGTCATCTTTTCCATGAGGTCATCAGAGCTTTGTATTTCGGTCCTCTTTTAGGAAAGGAAGTTTTCAGTATGGCTAAAATGACCTTGATGTAATATTTAGGCATAATTTTAGGCCGCTATTAAGATGCTAATCTTCTTGGCCGCGACAAGGGAAGAGATGGAGCATTTGCAATAAAATAAA
>NW_015390464.1:101138-112719 GCF_001527695.2 Protobothrops mucrosquamatus | reverse complement strand
CCAAAGAGAGAAGCAACTTAGAACTAAGGAGAAACTTCCTGACAGTGAGAACAATTAACCAGTGGAACAACCTGCCTCCAGAAGCGATGAATGCTCCAACACTGGAAGTTTTTAAGAAGAGACTAGACAGCGATTTGTCTGAAATGGTATAGGGTTACCTGCCTGAGCAGGGGGTTGGACTAGATGACCTCCAAGGTCCTTTCCAACTTCATCATCATCATCATCATCATCATCATCATCATCATCATCATCACTATTATTAATTATTATTATTATTATTATTATTATTATTATTATTATTATTATTAGATACAGGTAAAGTCTTTGACTTACGGCCACAATTGAGCCCAAAGTTTCTGTCGCTAAACGAGACCATCATTAAGTGAATTTTGCCATTTTACAATCTTTCTTGCCACAGTTGTTAAAATGAATCACTGCAGTTGTTGAGTTAGTGAATTCTCTATTGACTTAGCGTTGTCAGAAGAGCACAAAAGGGGATCACGTGATCCCAGGATACTGCAACCCTCATAAATATGCCAAGCCTCCAAATTTTGATCATATGACCAGTGGGATGCCGCAACAGTCATAAGTGTGAAAAATGGCCATAAGCCATTTTTTCCCGGCGCGGTTGTAACTTCAAATAGTCACTAAATGAACTGTTGTAAGTTGAGGACCGCCTGTGCTCGGGAGAAGCCATGACCTCTGTTCCATAAAACAAATAAGTTCTATAAAAACCCACCCTCTCAAATAAACAGCTTTGTTCCACTAGCCTAGTCGCAAAATATCTAGCAACTGATCAGCTTCAACGAGAAAAACGTTAAGCCATAAAAGACCCTTGTGGTTGTTGTTAGTTGTGAAGTCGTGTCCGACCCATCGCGACCCCATGGACAACGTTCCTCCAGGCCTTCCTGTCCTCTACCAACTTCTGGAGTCCATTGAAGCTCACGCCTACTGCTTCAGTGACTCCATCCAGCCCCCTCATTCTCTGTCGTCCCCTTCTTCTATTGCCCTCCATCTTTCCCAGCATTAGGCTCTTCTCCAGTGAGTCCTTCCTTCTCATTAGGATTTTAGTAGCAGGGAAATTCTAAGAGATAAAAAGCCTGAACTGGCTGCTGCTCTCATTCTAATAGCAGGAAAGGCCTGTATGTTTATTTCTGTACTTGGTTTGAAATAGGTACTATACACAGTTTCAAAGAAAGAAGGATGCTGAACACACAGCCCAACAGCAGAAGAATCAAAGTTGGTCAAAGTTGCCTGACAGCCAACTGGGAAGCATCCCTGCCAGCGAAATGACTCAAGGGCTGTCTGTCCAACTTCCTCATTTATCACCGAGTCATCTGCAGGCTTTGATCAAAACCTGCCTTCCTCAATTACAAAAACTCACGGGCAACCTGTAAGACATTTAGCTAGATCAAGTCCGCAGCCAAAGACGCAAGTGGCCAAAATAAGAGAGGAAACAAGATTCTGAGGCTATACTGTATATAATCAAGCTTACCTAGTTTTTCTTGACAGTTCAAGTTAATAAGAGTCCGTATAAAGCTTTTACTTGGAAAATATTTCTGTTTTCAGAAAGAAAATGGACTTGGGTAAATTGAGGTGGCCATTGGTTTTAGCAGGCTCTCTTAGACTGCTGTCTAGCATCAGATTAAAATGTTCCCGATATTTAGGAATTTCCAAGAGAACTACAAAACTTTTAGAACTGAGATTAACTATAATTAATTAATGCTATTAGAGAAATAAGTGGGCTTAGGTTTTTTTTTAAGAGGATTGTGTCGATAATCTTAACAGGAGTAGATTATTGTCTCCAACTTTCCTTTGGTATAATGTATCTTTTGCTGTGCTTTATATTGTTTTTTTATTTATTATTGCTATTATAATGATGATTTCTGGCCTTCTTTGGAGCTCTTTGACTGTAAATCGATAAAGTAACTCAGATAAGATAACTTTTATTGTCCCTTTTTACTGTGGGCACATTAAAAATGAAATTCTGTTCCCTGCTCTCAAAATACATGCATAACACACATATAAACATGCTATATTCTTAAAATTGTAAATATATATTATTCAAGAATCACTTTGGTAGCGATTATCCACCTTTGTATCTTCTCATTTTATTCAGCACATCACTAAACATCTGGGCAGCATATATATATATATATATATATATATATATATATATATATATATATATATATATATATATATATATATATATATATATATATATATATATATATATATATATATATATATATAATTTGGATTGCTAACAAAGAATTAAGGGAGTACTGGGATAGTACTTTATTTAGTTCTCATCAGCCAGACATACCCTTCTGAGATTCGAACCTGGGCTGTCTGCATGTTAAGCAGATGTGTTAACCCCTAGGCCACAGGCTCTTTCTCACTTTGTTAGCTACAAGAGACAGGGGAAGAGGATGAATGCTTGTTTTATTAGTGCACCCTGTCGGCCCAAATATGGGAGAGAGAAATCTTTGCAAAGTTTATGTCTCATCTTGATTGCAGATCCTGCATTTGCAGAATCTGGAGATCATCCCGATCCCATTTTCCATTTAATTATGGATAAACAATTATCAAGGTATTTGGGCTCGTTTGCATGGACAAGAAACACTAGCGTGTTTATTCACCAAACAGCCCGTTTTTAATCAGGTGATCCACCACAAACAGTTAACAGGACACATTTTTCCCAAGGAAGGTAAAGATTATAATGTAACCGACAAGAATGTGCAGTCCAGTAATACTTAACTTGGATATTTATGCCAAACCAAGATAACCTGCTGTACTATTAAGGAAACACTGAAAATTGAGAAAATAGTATTATTCTAATAGTTAACAAAGGAATGTGCAAATATTTAAAAAATGACTACTGCCGCAAATCTATCCCATATATTTATTTTTCCTTAGGAAAGCCTAATCAGCAAATCTGGCTTATGATTTTTTTTTTTAAAATAGTAACTGGACCCTTTTCTGCTATGTATACATGAAAAATGAAATGTAAATGTTTTATATATATATATATCTCCTTGCGTTTCTGGGGAATCCAAATTGCTAACCTAAAATGTTGTATTTCTGCCTGCTAAGCAAATGGCTTTAAAAATGTTCAAGGTAGAAGAGAAAAGATACTTAAGATTCTTTTAGACTGGAGGTTATTACTACTGAAATTATTTATATAGCATAGAATGAACTTCCTGTGTTACAAACTTTCCCATTCCAGAAGCTTCCTTCTGAAGACTCACTTAACTTGAATTTGGAAATCCTTCTATGTCTACACAACCCTTTCATCATGATTTGTTGTTATTGTTAGTTGCAAAGTCATGTCCCACCCATCGCGACCCCATGGACAACGTTCCTCCAGGCCTTCCTGTCCTCTACCATCTTCTGGAGTCCATTTAAGCTCACTCCTACTGCTTCAGTGACTCCATCCAGCCACCTCATTCTCTGTCGTCCCCTTCTTCTATTGCCCTCAATCTTTCCCAGCATCAGGCTCTTCTCCAGTGAGTCCTTCCTTCTCATTAGGTGGCCAAAGGACTTGAGTTTCATCTTCAGGATCTGGCCTTCTAAAGAGCAGTCAGGGTTGATCTCCTCTAGGACTGACCGGTTTGATCGCCTTGCAGTCCAGGGGACTAGCAGGAGTCTTCTCCAGCACCATAGTTCAAAGACCTCAATTCTTTGGTGCTCAGCCTTTCTTAGGGTCCAACTTTCACAGCCATACATTGCAACTGGGAAAACCATGGTCTTGACTATACACACTTTTGTTGGCAGGGTGATGTCTCTGCTTTTTAGTATGCTGTCTAGATTTGCCATAGCTTTCCTCCCCAGAAGCACGCATCTTCTAATTTCTTGGGTGCAGTTACTATCTATGGTGATCTTGGGGACTGCAGCCAAAAAATTAAAAGATGTTTGATCATGATAGCTGAGAGCAAATGTTTGAAGACACGTGATGGTCAACAGCTTTCTAATTGATCAGCCTTGGCTGTGAAGGAGTCCTATTCAATTCTGAACTCCTGAGAGGGGCGTAACCAATAAAAGTGCCATTTCTTCATTAATCTCAAGTGAGATTACCCTGAAGGCAACTCCCATCAGAACATGGATTAAATTTCTTATCTAATCAATCCTCAATTGATTTCTAATCAACCTGGAGTTGTGAGTCAACAAACCCACCAACATTTCCTTAAATGGAAAGATTGACTGGGTGATATCCAATATTCAGAGGATCTTAATAAGGGGGGGGATGTCTGATTCTTAAATGACAGATAGTCCTCAACTTACAGCCAACTTGTTTAGTGACCATTCCGTTACAACGGCACTGAAAAAAGTGACTTATGACTGTTTTTCACACTTGTGACTGTTGCAGCATCTCCATGATCATTCGGACTATTGGCAACTAACTCATACTTATGATGGTTGCATCAACCCGGGGTGTGCGTGTGTGTCATGTGATCCTCTTTTGCGGTCTTCTGACAAGCAAAGTCAATGGGGAAGCCAGATTCACTTAACTACTGTGTTACTAACTTAACCACTGCAGTGATTCACATAACAACGGTATCAACCAAGGTCATAAAATGGGGCAAAACTCAATTGTCTTGCTTAGTGACAGAAATGTAGGCCCAATTGCGATTGTAAGTCAAGGACTGCCTGTATAGCACAGGGGTAGGCAACCTTGGCTCTTTTATGACTCGTGGACTTCAACTCCCAGAATTCCTGAGCCAGCCACGCTGAGGGGAAAGGGAGAGGCTTCCAAGCTGAGCCATGCTGGCTCAGGAATTCTGGGAGTTGAAGTCCACGAGTCATAAAAGAGCCAAGGTGGCCTACCCCTGGTATAGCATGAATCACAGTCTGTCCGATCACTGAGAAAGCATCCCTCAGCCCAACCTGGATGGGTTTTTTATAAACTTATCTAGGGATAAGGACAGAAACTCAGCCCGCACAGCTTGGTAGGGTGTCCTCTGTCTTCTGCCTTTCATCTCCCCTCTTACTTTCTTCTCCAACCTTCTCCATCTTCCCTGCTCCTCTGATGACCTCCCGACTCCTAACATTTCTAGAGTTGCCATTATATGATTCAAGTCTTCAGACTCTTTAGGGGATGATGGGAAGTGAAATCCAACAGAACTGGAAGAGTGCCTGATTGGAGAAGACCAAAATGTAATGACCTAACCCAGGGGTAGGCAACCTTGGCTCTTTTATGACTCGTGGACTTCAACTCCCAGAATTCCTGAACCAGCCATGCTGAGGGGAAAGGGAGAGGTTTCCAAGCTGAGGCATGATGGCTCAGGAATTCTGGGAGTTGAAGTCCACGAGTCATAAAAGAGCCAAGGTTGTCTACTACCCCTGACCTAACCCTAAAAAAGAGTTCACAGAGACCAAAAATGCCTATTTGTATAAGCAGAAATGCTACAAAACACCATTACCCGTGAGACATACTGAATGGAAGTATGTAGCTGCAAAACTATTGACAAAATCTGCAAATCTGCATGGATCAGACACCAGGAGGGAGGGGGGGGGGGAAGCCCTAAACACATCCACAGGCTTCTTTGTTGTTAACACCACAGAAGTATCAAATCCGAAAGGAAAAAAAATAACAATCTTTAAAACTCTGAAACAATCTTTCTAGATACAACACTAAGTTACCAGAAAGTGAAAATCAAAGTATGATACAGGTCCTCGCAACAATGTATAAACAGGCAGAATATTGCTGAAATAAACTTTAGAAGGACATATTTAGCCAGCATTCTGGCTTTGCTTTAAATACATCTGCAGTACAGTACTTTTTCCCCCCTAAACATTTTAATATTACTAAAACTTTGTCTGCTTGAAAGATTCCATTCCCATTATGTAGGAAATAGCACTATGCAGATGACATCAACTGTGTCAAGGTAATAATTTAACAGCTAACCAGCTTGTATAATGTGAGATGTGTGATATAATGGTGGGAATGACTCAGCAGGGTCTATGTCTCTTTAAGAGCCTTTGTATAATACGGAAGGCTCTGCTGCTGTGTTCTCTCTCTTCTGTTTCCTGCTGTAACTGCTGTGTATTGGAGACTGCTGTATTAACACGTGTGTGTATATTGTTCCTGGTGTATGATATTGTAGATCATATAAAATAAACCACCATTTAATATAGACCACTGTTTACTGTATTTACTCCTGGGTTATCTCAGCGCACTAAGACTGTGCATGCTCTGACAAACTGAAATGGTCATGGCCTTTATTAGAAGTGAAGATTAATTTTGTGGAGGAATCAATATGGTGGTAAAGCTGAGGTCTGTTGGGGAGGCACTGGGCGAACGGGTATGTGTGTATCCCTTCCTTCTTTTGTCAGTGCCCAGTTGTGTCCCACTTAAGAGCAGGCAGTGGGGTGAGTTGATGAAATGACAGCCTCTCCAGCTTTTTAAAACAGACGGCCATGTGGTCCTGGTCAAAAATGCAAATTTGAAGACTTGCAGACACATCTGCAGCCTCACACACTCTGAAAAACATCTGAATCTGAATCCAATCTGTTGCATAGCCATAGGATATAAACATTGTCTCAGGCCTATCAGGAGATACACACTATTTGCATAAGGAGGGCTATTCATAATTTCCAACCCATAAAATGTGCTACTGTAGCCTAATACATCCAGGTTAGTCACTGGAGATGTCTCTACACAATTAACTTGTGTAAAGTTGTAGGACTTACATTTTCCTAGAGATACACAACTAACACATTCATATCTGTAGTTCCCCCCTTCTTCTTTGGACACATAAATAAAAGCTCAATAAAATAAGTGTCACAAACAGGCTGCATACTGATACTGAACCGATTTCAATGGGTCCTCAGGCAGTTACTCATCTCATTGACAATTTTCTAAGCATTCAATCTAGGAAATCATTTAGGTCAGATCAACGGCACAGCCCAGAAACATTGTTTCCTTCTGCAAAAGCTAACAGGAATGGGCACATCCTTCTCAGATGATCATGGAAGACTCTCCGTTTATCAAAGAGGTCCACAATTTCTACAATGCATCACACTTATCTAAAATGAAGATGAAAGAGGTCCACAAAACTGCAGCTAGGAAGAGCATCCAACGTGGAGTGAAACCATCAGATCAGATGACCTCTCCCATCCCAGCTCCTGGTCAGGGAGGGGTCCCTGGTCATGACGCTGGTGAGGGAATCTTCCAAGCACCAGCTTACACAACCAGCACCACCATCCTTCTCTTTCTGGAGTTTCTCCCTTTCAGTCTGAAGGTCTAAGAAGCTCTCAATGACTTGCAAGCTGGTCAGCAAAACGTGCACCAGGAGTTAGAGGAGGAGGAGGAGGAGGAGGAGGAGGAGGAGGAGGAGGAGGCCATAACCACTGCTAGGCTTCCAGAGTTGTCAAAAGCCCCCCAAACATCAGCAGAAGAGACCTTGTGCCTCTGGCTGGACAGGAAACTGCAGCCCCGGCCTTTCAGATGGGAAGGAGATCACAGATCACCTGAGATCCCACATGGTGGTTTGGGAAGAGCCCAAGGCTTTTAAAAAAAATGCTTGGGAGACCTTCACAGGGCTGTGAATAACGACACCACACTTTAACAACCAACTTGACCAGGGGTAGGCCACCTTGGCTCTTTCATGACTGGTGCACTTCAACTCCCAGAATTCCTGAGCCAGCCATGCTGAGGGGAAAGGGAGAGGTTTCCAAGCGGAGCCATGCTGGCTCAGGAATTCTGGGAGTTGAAGTCCACCAGTCATAAAAGAGCCAAGGTTGCCTACCCCTGAACTTGACAAAAGAAAAATGCAATTTTTCCCCAAACCAATCAAGAGGATTTATTAAGAGGCTTATCTCCAGCATCACAGTAATTTATTTCTCAACTTCAATAGTGTGCTGAAGTCTAGAATGCTCAGTGAAGGAGACCTTCACTGACGAGCAATCTTCATTTGTGTTGCAACCAATAAAGCCTCAGAACGCTTTACATTAATATACCTTTTATGACAATAAATGAGGTGGAATGAGAAGCAACATCACGCTGGGATTAGCGGGATGAAAATCTCAAGCTCTCCAGACATTTAAGCCTCAATCCAGGAGCTGGCAGAAGATTCAAAACAGGCAACACTGCATGATTTGACTCTTCGCTGCAGACAAATGCAAAGGCAGATATACCCAGACGAGATTGTCCACTGCAGTAACCCAGGCTCTGTGGTTGTGGTGGTGGTGGAGGCCCCGAGGTTTAAATTCTGGGTCTTCTCACTTTCTGAACCATGGCAGGAAATTGACATATTTGGATAGAATGGTTCTCTTGTTTCCTGAGAAAGGCACCACCAGCTTTACTCCTTGTATTTGCCAACCCTACACATTCCCTCAAAGTCCCAAAGATGATGATGATGATGATGATGATGATAATAGTAGTAGTAGTAGTAGTAGTAGTAGTAGTAGTAGTAGTAGTAGTAAAGTTGGAAGGGACCTTGGAGGTCATCTAGTCCAACTTCCTGCTCAGGCAGGAAATCCAATACCATTTCGGACAAATGGCTGTCCAGTCTCTTCTTAAAAACTTCCAGTGTTGGAGCATTCACCGCTTCTGGAGGCAGGTTGTTCCACTGGTTAATTGTTCTAACTGTCAGGAAGTTTCTCCTTAATTCTAGGTTGCTTTTCTCCTTGGTCAGTTTCCATCTGTTGCTTCTCGTCCTGCCTTCAGGCGCTTTGGAGAATAGCTTGACTCCCTCTTCTTTGGGGCAGCCCCTGAGATATTGGAACACTGCTATCATGTCCCCCCCTCGTCCTTATCTTCGCTAAACTAGACATACCCAATTCCAGCAACCGTTCAGCCCATGCAGATGGGCAGAGTGTTCTCTGTCTTCTATATAATCCTTCCTTGCCTTTCATTTCATTCACCTCTTGCGTTCTTCTCCAACCTTCTCTACCTGCTTGCCATCTTCCATGCTCTTCTGATGACCCCCTTCCCTCCATTTTTATTTACTTTATTTTTTGAGTTCACTTCTTCTGGAAGCCACCTAATTCTTTCCTGTGGTTCCAAATATCAGGCAGCAGCCTCCAGAGACAAGACTTATTCTAGCCGTTGCTGGGATTTTGCAATTAGACCTCATCGATTTACAAACAAAATAAAGGTAAACATTTGAAAGAGACACGAGTTTTAAAAAACGAAGCAGAGGAAGTCAAAATAGACCTGGCCTGTGCTTATGTGGAATTCTGTGATGCCAACTCGAGCAAACAAAAGCTGATGCAGAAAATGCCCATTGAGATTTAAAATTTCAAGGAGTTTTGAACTGTCTCCCACTTCTCCCCTTGATTAAGCAACAATTCACACAAATACAAACGTTCAAGAATCACCGCCCCCTTTTATGACTGGAAGGGTACCTCCAGATTTAAATTGTGGCCATTATAGTAAGGGATGTGAACTTTTGCTTAGCTGCATGCCAGAAGCCTTGTATCAGCACAGCAAAATATTAACTGCTTAAAGGTTAACCTGCCCCCCAGGAGACTGATTCTAAATTGAAACACATTCCAAACGCCAGTCCAGTCATACCAAATGCTTTCTTGTTACCCAGAATCCACCAGGATCCACAATCCACTATCAAGGCTATGCTGAGACTATTGGAATTAAATTGTTGTTGTTAGTTGCGAAGTCGTGTCTGACCCATCGTGACCCCATGGACAACGCTCCTCCAGGCCTTCCTGTCCTCTACCATCTTCTGGAGTCCATTTAAGCTCACGCCTACTGCTTCAGTGACTCCATCCAGCCACCTCATTCTCTGTCGTCCCCCTCTTCTCTTGCCCTCAATCTTTCCCAGCAGAATAGAATAGAATAGAATAGAATAGAATAGAATAGAATAGAATAGAATAGAATAGAATAGAATAGAATAGGATTTTGTTGTTGTTAGTTGCGAAGTCGTGTCCATCCCATCGCGACCCCATGGACAACGTTCCTCCAGGCCTTCCTGTCCTCTACCATCTTCTGGAGTCCATTTCAGCTCACGCCTACTGCTTCAGTGACTCCATCCAGCCACCTCATTCTCTATCGTCCCCTTCTTCTATTGCCCTCGATCTTTCCCAGTAGAATAGAATAGAATAGAATAGAATAGAATAGAATAGAATAGAATAGAATAGAATAGAATAGAATAGAATAGAATAGAATAGGAATTTTTTGTTGTTGTTAGTTGCGAAGTCGTGTTCGACCCATCGCAACCCCATGGACAACGTTCCTCCAGGCCTTCCTGTCCTCTACCATCTTCTGGACTCCATTTAAGCTCACGCCTGCTGCTTCAGTGACTCCATCCAGCCACCTCATTCTCTATCGTCCCCTTCTTCTATTGCCCTCAATCTTTCCCAGTAGAATAGAATAGAATAGAATAGAATAGAATAGAATAGAATAGAATAGAATAGAATAGAATAGAATAGGATTTTGTTGTTGTTGTTAGTTGCGAAGTCGTGTCCGACCCATCGCAACCCCATGGACAACGTTCCTCCAGGCCTTCCTGTCCTCTACCATCTTCTGGAGTAGGGGTATCCAAATTTGGCAACTTTAAGACTTGTGGACTTCAACTCCCAGCATTCCCCAGCCAGCCATGCCCTTCTGTTCCCATGCTAGCTGGGGAATTCTGGGCGTTGAAATTCATAAGTCTTAAAGTGGATAAGTTTGGGGACCCCTGGAATCAAGAATGTAGCACGTGTGTCTATTACCAGCAAACCTTTTTTTTTTTATTCTTATTATCTTGCATTGGAAATATTCAGTATGGATCTGCTTTTCCAGCCACAGAGATTGACAAGGGCTTCAAAACATTCCTCAGTTGAGCAATGAAGGTGGGGTTTAGATCAGGGCCTATCAATTATAGAAACCAGATTTTTTAGAATAACATGTATTGCTGTCTAAATAGCTCAATACGGTCTGTTTATACAAATAAATAATTTTGCATGTCTGCACAGCCAGAATGCTTATTGTATGTTAAAAGGTTTGTGTATGATAATAATGAAAATATTTTAGAAATCACAATGAAATAAAGAATCATAATTTCAGGATCTCTACATATTCCTCCTATCCTGGAACACCGATAGATCTAGAGGGCACAAAACTAGGGGTGGGTGGTCTACATAATGCCAGAAAGTCCATGGTGAATGAAGCAGGAAAGTTTTGTAGATCAGCAAATCTACATGAATACATTCATTTTTTACAACTATATTTTGATCCTGATTTACACCCAAAATGCCCCAAATGGTTTACAATCAGTAAATTTCTTGTTTGGTCCAGATTATAAACCAAAACTGATTTTCATTTTAAAAAAAGATAGTTATACTAAAATTATACAGTGCACGTAAACTATTCCTGATCCGCATCATCTACTTCTATGCGAAGTGGTTGCACATATTCCATCCAAACAATTTCCTTCGCATTCTAGCAGGAGCAATTTAATTCAAAACAGCACTGAATTTAAGGCATTCCAGTGTAATCATAAGCAGTTATGAGGTCACATTTGCAGCAATATCTTCAACCATTTCCCATCAGGCACTGAAGCCTGCATAATTTTTAAAAATCAAGTGGAATACACCCGATCCAAATGACCTTCCACTTTGTGTGGAATTAGCTGTC
>NW_015390464.1:99550-100846 GCF_001527695.2 Protobothrops mucrosquamatus | reverse complement strand
CATTCTAGCAGGAGCAATTTAATTCAAAACAGCACTGAATTTAAGGCATTCCAGTGTAATCATAAGCAGTTATGAGGTCACATTTGCAGCAATATCTTCAACCATTTCCCATCAGGCACTGAAGCCTGCATAATTTTTAAAAATCAAGTGGAATACACCCGATCCAAATGACCTTCCACTTTGTGTGGAATTAGCTGTCCTGTCCAACGCCGATGAATTTTCACGCACAGAAAAGGCGGTTTCCTAACAGAACGGACCCCCAAAAGACCCGAATGGGCCTTGCTAAGAAGATAAGTACGGACAAACTGGCGGCTGAAAAGTGATCTTAAAACTCTGAATTCCAAAACAGGGGCACTTTGCTAATAAGCACTTTTTCAGATGTGCAAAGATGGCTTGACAATATTGATGGCCCCTTTGCAGCTGGCTCGCCTGAAATGTAAAATCTGCAATACCCATTTTATCTTCTGGTCAAACAAGCCTGGACATCACCCAGGATCCCAAAAAATACGAATCAAACCCTTCTCAGTTGAAGTGTAGAGAGCCAAATTGGATCTGGACATAGACACCCTCTCCAAATGACCCCGGAGGAGGGGGGGCATCTGGTCTTTGAAGATCGTATCAGCTTTAATTTCCCAAAAAAAATCAAGGCCGGTGCTTGTATTAATATAAATTAGCTTTGGAGAGTCCACCCTTCCTTTCCTTTTAAGTGACTCAAAATTCTGGCTTTTTTTTTTTCTTTTCTGACATTGGATATCTCCCCAGCAAAACCACAACTCTGTGGATTGTGAAGCACAAACTATTTTATGTCCCCCCCCCCGTTAACGATTCAAACCGTTAAAACAAAACAAGACAAGACAAACGCGAAGCACACACACACACACCCCGGACCCAGCCCCCATTTCCCAGGAATCTACCCCCCTCCTCAAGCTGATGAGACAAACATCTGTAGGAGAGTGATCTTTATCCACATCTGGGGCTGGATGTATTGGGAATGCTTGGACGGGAAGGAAAAGTGGGGGGGGGGGGGAGAAGAAAGCAAAAAAACGGAGACTTGTGGGGACCGGCGCGTTGTGCAATAAGTTCACACTGCGCAATAAGATTGTGGGTTTGTTGTCACTGTGAGTTGTGCGGGGGGGGGGACGGTGCACGAAGGGAGGCTTAGCCAATCTCATTGTACACATGTTGTACTTTTGACAATAAAGGTTGATTTGATTTGATTTATTCCACACGGGGCTCGCTCCGCAGACTATTTCTACCGGGTATCTTGGGGGGGGGGGGACGGAATAGCTCGACCAA
>NW_015390464.1:93095-97401 GCF_001527695.2 Protobothrops mucrosquamatus | reverse complement strand
TGGACTTCAACTCCCAGAATTCCTGAGCCAGCCATGCTGAGGGGAAAGGGAGAGGTTTCCAAGCTGAGCCATGCTGGCTGGGGAATTCTGGGAGTTGAAGTCCATACCTCTTCAAGTGGCCAAGGTGGAGAAACACTGCACGGTCTAGCGCAGGGGTAGGCAACCTTGGCTCTTTTATGACTCGTGGACTTCAACTCCCAGAATTCCTGAGCCAGCCATGCTGAGGGGAAAGGGAGAGGTTTCCAAGCTGAGCTATGCTGGCTGGGGAATTCTGGGAGTTGAAGTCCATACCTCTTCAAGTGGCCAAGGTGGAGAAACACTGCACGGTCTAGCGCAGGGGTAGGCAACCTTGGCTCTTTTATGACTCGTGGACTTCAACTCCCAGAATTCCTCAGCCAGCCATGCTGAGGGAAAAGGGACAGGTTTCCAAGCTGAGCTATGCTGGCTCAGGAATTCTGGGAGTTGAAGTCCACGAGTCATAAAAGAGCCAAGGTTGCCTACCCCTGGTCTAGTGCAACCACTCGGGCTGAAAAGGGCTCTTCTCCTGGGGCCCAGGACGATGGCTGGAGCCCCTACGCCAGGGCCATCCCGACATTGACTCGGGATTGCTGGGGATCCCCCCGCTGGATCTCTCTCTCTGGGGCCATCTCAGCCAAGGGCTGGAATCAATAAAGGAGACTATTTGCAGCTCCGGGTTGATCTGGGAGCTCCTTGGTGCTCTCTGAGACCAGGATGGTTTTCTTGCAGACGTTTTCGTTACTCAGCTAGGTAACATCATCAGTATACAGGTACTAGTACAGTTAGTTAGCACGGAGGGTGTTACCTAGCTGGGTAATGAAACATCTGCAAGTAAGCAACCAAGCTCAGAGAGCACCAAGGACCCCACATTTTTTCTTATATGTTTACAGTAAGGAAAGATTGCATAGGAAAGTGATGCTTGATTATCCTTTACTGAATAAGTATCTCTATCTCTATTCTATCTCTATCTCTACATCTATCTATCCATCTCCATCATTCTAGCTATATCTATCTGTTTGTCTGTCTGTCTGCCTGCCTGCCTGCCTGTCTGTTTATCCGTCCATCTATCTATCTGTCTGTCTGTCTGTCTGTCTGTCTGTCTGTCTGTCTGTCTGTCTGTCTGTCTGTCTATCTATCTATCTATCTATCTATCTATCTATCTATCTATCTATCTATCTATAATCTATCTATCTATCTATCTATCTATCTGTCTGTATCTGTATATCTATCTATCTATCTATCTATCTATCTATCATCTGTCTGTCTATCTATCTGTATCTATCTATCTATCTATCTATCTATCTATCTATCTATCTATCTATCTATCTATCTATCTATCTATCTATCTATCTATCTATCTATCTGTATCTGTTTCTGTATCTGTATCTGTATCTGTATCTGTATCTGTATCTATCTATCTATCTATCTATCTATCTATCTATCTATCTATCTATCTATCTATCTATCTATCTATCCATCCATCATCTGTCTGTCTGTCTGTCTGTCTGTCTGTCTGTCTGTCTGCTTTGGATAATGAAACATCTGCAAAAAACCCCAACCAAGCTCTGAGAGCACCAAGGAGCCCTCAGCTTAAGGCAGAGGTCCCCAACCTTTTGGGCACCAGGGACCAGTTCCGTTGAGAAAGGTTTTTCCAGGGACCTGAGGGTGTGTGGTTTTGTGTGTTGCCTGCATCTCACGGATGGGTCTTTGCTTGTTTGTGTGGACTGGTTGCTGGCATGTCGGGGCCCGGTACCGGTCCATGGACCAGGGTTGGGAACCCCTGGCTTAAGGGAGAAGATGGATCTTGTCCTTCGGCTGATGGGTGGTGTCTGTAGTAGACCAAGCATCCTGGTCATTCTAGGCAACCAAACTCCCCATCCACTCCTCCCCATCCAGTTGTTTGGTTTGCAGGTTGCAGAGAAAGTGTCCTTCACCCAGCCCTTCTCCAGGTTAACCATAAGAAGACCCTTGACAGATCTTGAGTGCTTGTGGCCTGAAGGGCACCAGCTGGAGGATCTGGGATTGTGAACTCCCTCCACGTGATCAAGGATCCAATCAGTGTGCTGGGTTCGCACAACACACCAAGTAGGGTTTATGGAACCATGATTTGTAACTGCTTGGCTGGCTTCTTACAGCCTGCTGAATTACAGCCTCTCAAATCTCCTTGAAATTAAGCTCAATGACTGTGTAATTTTCTGGTCCAGCATGAGAAAGATTCATTTCACTTTATTACAGGATGTTTTTTTTTCTTCCCAACTTCCACCCTGGATTTTCTCTGTAGTTCCCCCCTCCAAAAGACAACCAGGCTAAATACTGCTTAGCTTCAGGGCTCACCAGTTGTGGCTTGCCAAAACAAGCCATAAGGTAACCAGCCATAGTTTATTTGTCTGAACCAAATTGGATTAGTTTATGGTTTAAATATTGGATGCAACGTATGCTGCAGGTGAGGGCAGAAAGCAGATAACAAATTCTTTGGTCCGTTTTCTGCTTTCTCCAAGTTGCTTTCTCAACCAAGAGAAGCAAGGACAAGAAATGAAGTTTGAGGATGTCAGGTAGAGTTTTTAAAGGACCAGCGGACAAAAGGATTAAGAAGCCTGTCCTCTCCTGTCTTTCCAAGACAAGCTCAATTTAAACTGCGTGATTTAAAAAAAAAAAAAAACGCCGTCAAGCTCTGATTAATGTTTCCCATGATGGGTAGGTTTGTGCTACCCCTTTAAAAGCACTTAGGGAGTTTTCTATTTCTAAGAAGATAAACTCATTGCCACAGGATATTGAAATTGCCCTAAGCAGAATTTACTTTAAAAGCTGCCCCATTAATAAAAGTGGAGTTTAGAAATTAACTGTTAAAACACTGGAGAATTCTGGGCCATAAACATACAGGAGAACCTCTAGTCAATTTACTCGTTCTACAAATTGTGGGTGTAAAGGTAGAGTATTTGCTTAAAAATGCTTGTTTGGAATTAAGAGTGGGATTTCAATTCAACAAACGATTCACAGCTTGCACGTAAAACCTCTACTTTTAAGAAAGCCAGTTGGTTATTGTGACCGAAATATTGTTAAGAAAGCCAGTTGGTTTTCTACGGATAATTACTCTTAAATTGTTATCGGGTATTTTGCTAATTCAACTGACAAACTTGATAAAAGAGAGCATTCATTTCTGAATCCTTTTTTCCCCAAATAGCTGCTTTTGAAGAGACCTTATTATCCCACTCTTAATCAAGAATAATGTTGATCTCACAATAGTCTATACCGGGTATATTTTTTTCCTTTATAAAATGAAGAATATTGAGGGCCTTTTAAGTAGTTTAAAGAAAGTCTCCTGAACAAACATTAACGTCAGGTAAGACCACAGGTTTCATAGTATATAGAGATCCTGTTTTCCTTGCTTCAGAAACAAAAGTAGTTTGTCACACCTGGCTGGGTGCTAAGCACAAGGTGTGCTTTCTACCTTTAATAAGTAGGGTAGGCACCACATCATATGTAATTTTTTTCAGGGGGGAGACAAAATAGGACAAATTAACAAAGGACAATAATACATATATGAGGGATAAAATTATCCCCCCACCCAATCTTTGGTTGATTTAAAAAAAAAAAAAAAAAAAACTCAATGAAATCAACCCTAGGATGTGCATGCCTTAAAGCCAGAGGCATACAATTCCTTTTCTCCCTTTTAATGTTGCAAATATATTTGAGGAAGCCCAGTCCTCTTCCAGGAATAAATGATACACATCGGTGGCAGATTTGCATGTTCTACAGCTTCTAATCCCTGGAATATTATCAGTGAATGGTAGATATGGAAAGGTTAATATTTTAGGCCATTGGAACGGACTCCATCCAGAATCCCAGTTAGACAACTGCCTATCTTGGCTTGAAACAAGAAAAGGGCATTCACCACCTTTCTGGGGAATTGTTCCCTGACAAACTTGTTGTTGGGATTAGGATGTTGTCTTGTGACTCTTCTTCCAGATGGTTAATTCTGTACGGAAGTGTCTCAAGGGACTTCTCAATACCAGTCCCTCTAGAACGGGGTAGGCAACCTTGGCTCTTTTATGACTTGTGGACTTCAACTCCCAGAATTCCTGAGCGAGCATGGGGAAACTATGGCTCCTTCATGACTTGTGGACTTCGACTCCCAGAATTCCTGAGCCAGCATGGGGAAACTATGGCTCCTTCATGACTTGTGGACTTCGACTCTCAGAATTCCTAAGCCAGCATGGGGGAACTATGGCTCCTTTATGACTTGTGGACTTCAACTCCCAGAATTCCTGAGCCAGCATGGGGAAACTAT
>NW_015390464.1:89928-93049 GCF_001527695.2 Protobothrops mucrosquamatus | reverse complement strand
ACTTGTGGACTTCAACTCCCAGAATTCCTGAGCCAGCATGGGGAAACTATGGCTCCTTCATGACTTGTGGACTTCAACTCCCAGAATTCCTGAGCCAGCCACGCTGAGGGGAAAGGGACAGGTTTCCAAGCTGAGCCATGCTGGCTCAGGAATTCTGGGAGTTGAAGTCCACGAGTCATAAAAGAGCCAAGGTTGCCTATCCCTGCACTAGAAGAAGACAATCGTTTCCACAGCTTCCTGCTTAGAGCATCTCCACTAGTTGCGAATCATGGATGTTGAACTCTGACACATTTGGAGAGTTCCTTTCTGTCATCACCACCACCATCATCATCGTTATGATCATCATCACCACCACCACCAGAATAACGGTAGGCATTTTGTTCTGATTAACAGTTTAGTTGGACTTGATGTTGCTTTGTGTCAAGAGAGAGGACTGTTGGACTAGAAGTGAGCAGCTGATAGCTTAGGAAACCACCTCACAAGGACCAGCTGTTTGCTTGTCACTGTGAGGGAAAGAGAGATTATATGAAATATATTTCTGCTGGATACTGGTTTTTGTGATTATACCATATATACAGTACCGAGAAAAGCAACAAAGATTATCGGGACTGGAGGCTAAAACATATAAAGGTTGCTGGAATTGGGTATGTCTAGTTTAATGAAGAGAAGGACGAGGGGGGACATGATAGCAGTGTTCCAATATCTCAGGGGCTGCCCCAAAGAAGAGGGAGTCAAGCTATTCTCCAAAGTGCCTGAATGCAGGACAAAAAGCAATGGATGGAAACTAGTCAAGGAGAGAAGCAACCTAGAACTAAGGAGAAACTTCCTGACAGTCAGAACAATTAATCAGTGGAACAACTTGCCTCAGGAAGTTGTGGAAGCTTTTAAGAAGAGTTTGGACAGCCACTTGCCTGAAATGGTATAGGTCAGGGGTAGGCAACCTTGGCTCTTTTATGACTCGTGGACTTCAACTCCCAGAATTCCTGAGCCAGCCTTGCTGAGGGGAAAGGGAGAGGTTTCCAAGCTGAGCCATGCTGGCTCAGGAATTCTGGCAGTTGAAGTCCATGAGTCATAAAAAAGCCAAGGTTGCCTACCTCTGGTATAGGGTTTTCTGCCTGAGCAGGGGGTTGGACTAGAAGATCTTCAAGATCCCTTCCAACTCTGTTATTCTGTTATTTGTCAATAAACAGAAGCCCAGAAAATCACTTCAGTAGATCTTGTCTCCTTAGAAGGACAAACTGTAAGGGGTGACCTGGAAATGTTATCCTGCTGGGAGGAGAAAAAAAGCCTAAAAAGTATTGGGAGTCCTACCGTGTGATCCTTTATTGGTACAAGGTAGCGATGGTAAGAGACAAATTTGTCTGAAAAATCCCTAAATTTCTCTGACATCATTTCTAAAAAGCAAGCCAACACAGTAGATTCAATAAGTAACTTCACGGAGTTGACTGTTGGGAAAGGTCTTCTAATCATTAATTGAAAAATCAAGAACAACTTCTGGCGCTTCTACTCAAACTAAAACAAAAGAACAAAAAAAAACAACACCCCAACAACCTTATGATGATATTTAATATTGTATCTCAAGTAGAACTGAAGTGTGTTTCTCTCAGCTTTTAACACAACAAGCCTACATCCCTTCTGGACTTCCCGGCTGAGTGTAGCTGCTATCTGCTTTGGTCAGTGAGTCCACTACAGCTTGCTTGTCTGCTGGGAAAATTAGCGCTACTGTGCCTGGGCTGCAGAAATCCAGGCAGACAGTAGGTGGCAACAAAGAGCCATAGAAAGACGTTCAGCCTTTACTGCTGTCCGGTACTCATCTACATTTTTGCTTTAAACCAGTGGTTCTCAACCTGTGGGTCGGGACCCCATTTGGGGTCGATCGACCAATTCATGGGGGTCGCCAAGCAAGGCTGTCCGCCATTTTTTTGTCCGCCATTTTTTTTTGTCCGCCATTTTTCCCCCCTTTTCCGGCGGGTGCCTTACCTCCCTTGGGCTGGGCCAGCTGGTGGTCGGCCTGCTCCGTCTCTGCCGCTTGCCAGCTACGCCTTGGCCGGCGCAGGGGGCGGAACCCCGCATGCGCGGCGCTCCCGGGCAGGGAAAGCCCTCGACTTACGACCAGTTGGGTAGTCCTCGACTTACGACCGGTTTAGTCCTCGACTTACGACCGGTTGGGGTCGCGGCATTAAAAAGGTTGAGAACCACTGCTTTAAACGAAAGTAAGGAAGGTTGTGTGGCTGAACAACTGTCAGTTTGGAGAAGACAGCCGTTGCAAAGAGGGATCCATGGTGTTAAAACAGGAGTCTTTTTGTGTCCTTGCTATGTGGAGATGCCAGAAATTAACCCAGGATCTTTGGTGTGTGAGTGGTATGTTCTGGCATTCAGCTGTGGTCCTGTCAGTCCAGCTGATCTAATCGGTCTTGTCTAAATGGATTTTGCTCGTGTTTGATCTTCTGAGAAGCCCGGTCCAAGTGTGGTGACCTGTTTCCTGGACTGAAAGTTCTGGCAAATGGATAGAGCAGGGAAGCAACGAGTCAGTTGCCACAAGTAGAGTCATGTAACTTCCTGCTAAATCTTTGAGCGCGTTCCTTTGAGTGAAGGAATGATGCCTTCAGAGGGAACTTCTTCACTGAGTTGGCTTCCTTGTCTCTCTGCCTCACTAGTGTTTCATCCCTCACTGTCTCTCTCAGAAGGACGAGGGGGGACAGGATAGCAGTGTTCCAATATCTCAGGGGCTGCCCCAAAGAAGAGGGAGTCAAGCTATTTTCCAAAGCATCTGAGGGCAGGACAAGGAGCAATGGGTGGAAGCTAACCAAAGAGAGAAGCAACCTAGAACTAAGGAGAAACTTCCTGACGGTTAGAACAATTAACCAGTGGAACAACCTGCCTCCAGAAGCGGTGAATGCGCCAACACTGGAAGTTTTAAGAAGAAACTGGACATCCATTTGTCCGAAATGGTATAGGGCAGTGGTGGTGAACCTATGGCACGGGTGCCAGAGGCGGCACTCAGAGCCCTCCCTGTGGGCACGGGCGCCGTCGCCCCAGTCCTAGGCCTTCAGCTGGGTTTTATAAAACCTTTTCGCTTTAGGCCTCCGCCGCCGTGTGCAAAAAAAAAAAAAAAAAAAAG
>NW_015390464.1:81736-89792 GCF_001527695.2 Protobothrops mucrosquamatus | reverse complement strand
AAAAAAAAAAAGGTTCAATCAGTCAATTTCAACTTCTTGCAGGGAAAAAAAAGATCTTGTAAAGTTGAAATTGATTGATTGAACTTTTTAGTCCCACCCAGTCTGCCGTTACCACCGCAGCCACGCCCACCCAATGGGCCACACCCACCCAATGAGCCACACCCACCCAGCACTCGACGATGCATAAATGGGTTTTGGGTTGCAGTTTGGGCACTCAGTCTCTAAAAGGTTTGCCATCACTGGTATGGGGTTTCCTGCCTGAGCAGGGGGTTGGACTAGATGACCTCCAAGATCCCTTCCAACTTTATCATTATTATTATTATTATTATTATTATTATTATTATTATTATTATTATTATTATTATTATTATTATTACAAGAGTCAGTAAGTCAGCAAAGAGACTGACACACCAGTAGGGTGGTAAAACTCCAGAGCCTGGAGGCAACACCTTGCGGCATAACCTGTGCTGAGTGTGCTCCTTGGCTTGGGGTGCATCTCATTTTTGTCACTAGTAATGAAGCTTAGGCTGCAGTTGGGTCAGCTGTGCAGCCATGAGGGAGCCTACTACATGTTTACTTAGAAGGTTGTGCACGTTGTGCCCATGGTTTGGTTTCCCCTTCAGTGTGTTGTGCGGTCACCTGAAGAGAAGTGAGAGCACCCACTGAATTCTTGAATCCATGTAATACGGAAGAAGTCCAGGCCCTCTCTGTTTCTTTGCTTCTTATTTATTTGTTCAATTTTTATGCCACCCTTTTGTTCAGAAGCTTAAGATAGAGTACCTGGTGCTTTTTCCTCCTATCTCTCCCGTCACAACAACTCTGGGAGAGAGGTTGGACTCAAGAGTTTCTGGGGAGAGCCTCAATCATCCAGGTCACGGTTATCCCAAAAAATGCTTTTCCAAAAGGCAACTGGAAGCTTCTTGCATGACAAGTGAAAAGTTTTCAAGGGAAAAAAACAAGAAAATCCAGTTGCCTTTTGGAAAAAGTATCTTTGGTTGGACTGAGACAGAGTAGATGGGGAAGAGCTTGGGTGTTGCTGCTCTTAAGGTACCACCTTCACCTCTGCTCATGGCTGGCTCTCCTGAATTTCTCCATTGTTCCAGAGTTCAGGACTTAGAACAGTGGTGGCGAACCTATGGCACGCGTGCCAGAGGCGGCACTCAGAGCCCTCTCTGTGGGCATGCGTGTCATACCCCAGAGATGGCAACCATCCCTCTTCAACCAGCCGCTTGCTAACTCACTGAGGTCCCACATGGCCGGATGCATCCCAGCATGGCTGGTTTCCATCCCCCCACCCCATCCCTCCTGGCCTCGCATGCTCTCCTTTTCCCGGGCACGACCCACTGCATCGCCTCCTCAGCTGTCGGCCGGCCATCCAGCTCAGAGGTGGCTTCTTTGAACTGCTGGCGGTGGGCTGTGGAGTCCCAGAGTGTTGAGGGGCTGGCAGGCTGTGGCTGCTGACAGACACTATTGGCCCCCATACGCTCACTGGCATCTGTGTGCGCGGGCTGATGGTGTCAGGCAGCAGCCTCCCCAGCCCTTGCCTTGCCCCATGGCAATGGCACCCCCACTCTGCCTCACCTCACCCCGTAGATGAGCCTCCTACCTACTGCCCCACCTGCCAGAGACCTCCTGGATCTCCCCCAATCCTGCCCACCCCCCACAGGCTCCCTCCCCACAAGCAACATTGAGGTGACCATGCCCACTTTGGCCACACCCACCCAATCTGCCATGACCACCACAGCCACGCCCACCCAGTGGGCCACACCCACCTGGCACCCAGCGATAAATAAGTGGGTTTTGGGTTGCAGTTTGGGCACTCGGTCTCTAAAAGGTTCGCCATCACTGACTTAGAATAATGGATTTAGGCTGCAGAAAAGCCGATTCAGAAATGATCTTCCCGTTAGAAGGGTTTTTCCAAAAATTTGTTGCTGGAAAGAAAGAATACACAGTATTTTGTTTTACTTTGGCACCAACGGCCCATTGACATGAAGAATTCTGTTTTGCTGGATGTGTTCAACTGGAAGTTGGAATGAGCAGCGGCCAGGATTCTACCCTTCCAATTCATTAAAACTATAGCACCGAGCCATAAATCGGAATTTAGAAGCAAGAACGTCTGCATTTCACCCGGGGTATGAAGCCAAAGCAACACAAACAATATTTTGGATAGTCGAACTTCATTAGTCAAACTTTGGTCTATTGAAATTAGTGGAGAATTTATCCAGTTTCGCTAAATGGAAGACAACACTGAATGGACAGCTCTAGTTCTACAGGTCCTCACCTGGTGTTTGTCCTATATTCGGTTCTAAAAATATTAGCAGAACAATCAGGAAACTTATCCAGGCCTCAGATTGGCAAAAGGTTAAGAGTTTGACCTCCTGTAATTTGTACACAGGGTTGTCAATTAACAACTTCCTGCTTCTGACATTTTTCCATCTCATGGCGCCGAAATATTGTAGGGTTTTTGTTGTTAGTTGCAAAGTCGTGTCCGACCCATCGCGACCCCATGGACAACGTTCCTCCAGGCTTTCCTGTCCTCTACCATCTTCTGGAGTCCATTGAAGCTCACGCCTACTGCTTCAGTGACTCCATCCAGCCACCTCATCCTCTGTCGTCCCCTTCTTCTCTTGCCCTCCATCTTTCCCAGCATTAGGCTCTTCTCTAGTGAGTCCTTCCTTCTCATTAGGTGGCCAAAGTATTTGAGTTATAACTTCAAGATCTGGCTGCCTAAAGAGCAGTCGGGGTTGATCTCCTCCAGGACTGACTGGTTTGATCGCCTTGCAGTCCAAGGGACTCGCAGGAGTCTTCTCCAGCACCATAGTTCAAAGGCCTCCATTCTTTGGCGCTCAGCCTTTCTTATGGTCCATCTTTCACAGCCATACATTGCAACTGGGAAAACCATGGCCTTGACTATGCCCACTTTTGTTGGCAGGGTGATGTCTCTGCTTTTTAGTATGCTGTCTGGATTTGCCATAGCTTTCCTCAATTTAATGTCCTCCCACTTGCAGGGAATGTTGACAAATTTCAGATGATGCCATCTAAGCAAAAACTCTGGTCTTGTAGCCCAGTTAAGCGAAGATGGCAGAACATCTTTCTTTCTCCATTCTTTCTCTTTTCTCTTTCTCTATTCTGTTCACTTTACAAAGATACTTGTAGGTCAGGATTTGCGTTTCTTTTAAGGAGTTGTACAGGCAGAAAGCCCAAAGTCTGTGCTTTGTACCTCCTACGTTTTTCATCACCCTTGTATTCCATCAGGGGTGTCTGCAGTATAAGGTTATGTGGCAGAGTAGAAATAGGCACACCCTTGTTGCACCATCACAGCCACTGTCTTAACATCTGCAGACCCTCCTACTTGCCTTACATATTGCGCAATTCCAGCTGCCTGAGTTGTGCTGAAGGGTTGTGTATCGTTTTAGCTCTTGCTGTAAGTTGTAAGATATATACAGATCATTTTGTTTCGATGGATATTTATTCTTTGAACCCAAATGCTTACTTGACTTTTGCACAAAGCAAACAAGACTAATTTAATGGAAATAATTGCCCCCCATGAGTTTTACGTGGACTAGGCCACAATTGTGACAATCAAGATCCAACTCATGTTTTAAGACAAGGAAAGGAAGCTAAACAAATTCTTAAATTGCATCCATTAAAACAGCAGATAAAGAAGTACTTGGGGAATATGTATCCAGCAGATCTCCTTTTTTCCATCACACACACACACACAATGCATGAATGCAAGATAAAAAGAAATATTCCTTCCAAAAACAATGAATAAATAATGGTTTTGAAAGAATTTATACCACCTTTTTCGTGACTTCGGGATCTGACATTTTACCAAAATCAAGCAACAGACGTAAGAGTGGGGATGGAAGTGGGGGCCCCTTACAAATTACAAAACAGATATATATCATTATATATATATATATAAAAAAATAAAGTTGGAAGGGACCTTGGAGGTCATCTAGTCCAACCCCCTGCTCAGGCAGGAAACCCTATACCATTTCGGACAAATGGCTGTCCAGTCTCCTCTTAAAAACTTCCAGTGTTGGAACATTCACCACTTCTGGAGGCAGGTTGTTCCACTGGTTAATTGTTCTAACTGTCAGGAAGTTTCTCCTTAGTTCTAGGTTGCTTCTCTCCTTGATTAGTTTCCACCCGTTGCTTCTTGTCCTGCCTTCAGGCGCTTTGGAGAATAGCTTGACTCCCTCTTCTTTGGGGCAGCCCCTGAGATATTGGAACACTGCTATCATGTCCCCCCTCATCCTTCTCTTCATTAAACTAGACATACCCAATTCCAGCAGCCGTTCCTTATATGTTTTATCCTCCAGTCCCCTGATCATCTTTGTTGCTCTTCTCTGTACTCTTTCTAGAGTCTCAACATCTTTTTTACATTGTGGTGATCAAAACTGGATGCAGTATTCCAAGTGTGGCCTTACCAAGGCCTTGTAAAGTGGTATTAATACTTCACGTGATCTTGATTCTATCCCTCTGTTAATGCAGCCTAGCACTGTGTTGGCCTTTTTGGCAGCTGCAGCACACTGCTGGCTCATATTTAAGTGATTGTCCACTAGGACTCCGAGATCCCTCTCACAGTTACTACTATTGAGCAAGGTACCCCCTATACTATACCTGTGCATTTGTTTTTTCTTGCCTAAATGTAGAACCTTGCTTTTTTCACCACTGAATTTCATTTTGTTAGATAGCGCCCAGTGTTCAAGTCTGTCTAGATCCTTCTGTATCTTAAGCCTGTCTTCTGGAGTGTTGGCTATTCCTGCCAGCTTGGTGTTGTCTGCAAATTTGATCAGTTCCCCATCTATCCCCTCGTCCAAATCGTTGATGAAGATGTTGAAGAGCACTGGGCCCAGAACAGAGCCCTGGGGCACCCCACTACACACTTCCCTCCATGTAGATGCGGTTCCATTGAGGACCACTTGCTGAGTACGGCCGGTCAGCCAGCTACGGATCCTTCTGGTGGTGATGCTGTTTAACCCACATATTTGCGTGGAGATCATTCAAGCAGAAATTACCCATTGGGGCAAATATGGGAACTACTTAACAATCTTTCTCCAGGAAAAGATTTTGCTTTGCAAGAATGTCAGTGGGTAAATTCCACCAGTTGCTCTATTAGTGGGGGGGAAAAAAAATTTTTTGTCTTCAGGACCCATCGGAGTCTAAACAAAGAATTGCCATTTCTATCAAGTACTAAGGCAGACATTGGTATGGAAGCTTTGGAAGCCCAATATTCATATTGATACCCCAGATTAAATGAAAACCCAGTTCTGCCCCCCTCCTCAACACATTGCTCCATTTTGACTTTGACTATTTTTAAAAAAGGAGGTTTTGNTTTTTTGTCTTCAGGACCCATCGGAGTCTAAACAAAGAATTGCCATTTCTATCAAGTACTAAGGCAGACATTGGTATGGAAGCTTTGGAAGCCCAATATTCATATTGATACCCCAGATTAAATGAAAACCCAGTTCTGCCCCCCTCCTCAACACATTGCTCCATTTTGACTTTGACTATTTTTAAAAAAGGAGGTTTTGGAGGTTTTTAAAACGAGGTTGGATACACCATTTGTTCAGAATGGTGTAGGGCAGGGGTAGGCCACTTTGGCTCTTTTATGACTCGTGGACTTCAACTCCCAGAATTCCTGAGGCAGCATGGCTCAGCTCGGAAACCTCTCCCTTTCCCCTCAGCATGGCTGGCTCAGGAATTCTGGGAGTTGAAGTCCACGCCTCATAAAAGAGCCAAGGTTGTCTGCCCCTGGGCTAGATCATGGGTAGGCAACCTTGGCTTTTTTATGACTCGTGGACTTCAACTCCCAGAATTCCTGAGCCAGCGTGGCTCAGCTCGGAAACTTCTCCCTTTCCCCTCAGCATGGCTGGCTCAGGAATTCTGGGAGTTGAAGTCCACGAGTCATAAAAGAGCCAAGGTTGCCTACCCCTGGTGTAAGGATTCTTGCTTGAGCTGGGGGTTGGACTAGAAGACCTCCAAGGCCCCTGTTATTCTGTTATTCTGGTATGCTGAAGGATGCCAATGAGAGATAACAACTGATTCAAATGCCTCAGACCTGGCTCGATTTATTGGTGGACTCTCGGATGGCTGTTGAAAAGTATGAATGATTGAAAGGACAACTGGAGTTCCTTTGCATGCAGCCGCCCTCTGCCCTCCCCACATATGATTAGGCTAAATTCCGACAAGCTACATTCCTTATCAAAGGCAGCAATGCTCCCTTCTGCTAATGTCATTCCTGAGCTATGAGAAAATGTTCCCTGGGCTTGCAGGTAGTCTGACATTGGAAATTCCAGCATAGCTCGCAAGATATCAGTGTTTGCTCCGATAAAAGGGCCGTATGTTTGCCTTTGTGGAGCTTCAGGGAGGAACACGTCGTGTCCATCAATTCTTCTCCATCCCTCTTTTTGTCTCAGCTGTTGTTTTCTTAATATGAAAACCTTTGTTTTGGAAATAAGAGCTGGAGCCTTGGCTAAGCTGGTGCTCTCCAGGTTCTTTGGACTACAAACTCCCATGCGAATGTATCAATGTCGTTAGGTAAAAAGCTTTCAGGAGATAGGAAAACTGGCCATCTGCTTGCTTTCCATTAGAAATCGTGTTTATAAATCTGTAAAAATATTGGCTTCCATTACCGGCTGAGAAAACAGGGTTTCTTGTGTATGCTCCGATTATCTTCGTCAAGACGAAATAGTCTCTGGTACGGGCTTTGGTGCGTCCCGGATGGAGACGTATTTTTTCCCCTTTTTTCAGGATACTTTTTAAATTTGTTCTGAGCCGGGATTGGACAAGAAAGCTTCCATGGGTGTGTTTGCACATTTGTTATGCCTGGTTTGGTATTACTCAGAGGTTTGGAAATGTCATCCCATGCCTGGCCTTGTCTGGTTCATCTCCCCTTTGGACAAGTTGTTGATCCATTTTGTGTTGTCAAATTGCAGGTAGGTAGGTAGATAGGTGGGTGGATGGATGGATGGATAGATAGATTAGATAGGTAGGTAGGTAGGTAGGTAGGTGGATGGATGGATGGATGGATGGATAGGTAGGTAGGTGGGTAGGTGGGTGGATGGATGGATAATTAGATAGATAGGTAGGTAGGTAGGTAGGTAGATAGATTAGATAGGTAGGTAGGTAGGTAGGTAGGTATAGATAGATAGATAGATAGATAGATAGATAGATAGATAGATAGGGTAGGTAGGTAGATAGATAGAGAGATAGAGAGATAGAGAGATAGATAGATAGATAGATGATAGATAGATAGATAGATAGATAGATAGATAGATAGATAGATAGATATAGATTAGGTAGATAGGTAGGTAGACAGACAGACAGAGACAGATAGATAAGGTAGATAGGTAGACAGACAGACAGACAGATAGACAGACAGATAGATAGGGTTGATAGATAGGATAGATAGATGATAGATAGATAGATAGATAGATAGATAGATAGATAGATAGATAGATAGATAGATAGATAGATAGATAGATAGATAGATGATAGATAGATAGATAGACAGGGTAGGTAGGTAGGTGGAGAGAGAGAGAGAGAAAGAGAAAGAGAAAGAAAGAGAATGGAGATTATGAACCAGAATTGTTCATGGCTGCATCAAGTTCAAAAAGTTTTGTGATAGATTGTTGGCCCCAAGATGTAGAGCAGACCAAACCAATTTACTTCATAATAAGACCAAAACTACTCCCTTTTTACAATCCTGTAATCCCATGATTCAGGGTACAATTGGAGCAATTGGATGGAGCTGAGCATTTACCAGCCGGATGCCCTTCCTGACGTCGTGCAGAGTTCTCAGCAGATATTTTTTTCTTTGTGCCCTAAGAGAGAAACATCTGCCACTACCTAGGAATGAACTGTCAATCTTCCGAGTGGGAGGCGAGCGTCTTCACCACTAGGCCCCCACACCACTCAATACGAAGACTAAAACTACCTTCGTTAAAATTGGCTTGGATAACAGAATCTGGTTACGGTTTACTTCTTCCTTCTTTATGCTCCCTAATTGGAACTATGGAGGTGTTTAAGATATTTCCACATTCTT
>NW_015390464.1:78545-81312 GCF_001527695.2 Protobothrops mucrosquamatus | reverse complement strand
TACCTAGGAATGAACTGTCAATCTTCCGAGTGGGAGGCGAGCGTCTTCACCACTAGGCCCCCACACCACTCAATACGAAGACTAAAACTACCTTCGTTAAAATTGGCTTGGATAACAGAATCTGGTTACGGTTTACTTCTTCCTTCTTTATGCTCCCTAATTGGAACTATGGAGGTGTTTAAGATATTTCCACATTCTTTCTTCCTTATTTGGACTTAAGAATGCTTTCCTCTTCGTTGTTTTGGTAACAGATCTCCCCTTTTAGAAACTGCAGAGAATATTCGTAGCTCGGCTGGTAGATTTAGGCAGAGGTTTGTCCTCTGAGCTTGCCGCTTGGCTCCCGGACGTTTCATTACCAAACTAGGTAACATCTTCAGTGGGGTCAAGCTTCTGCATAGATCTCCCCTTTCTCAAACCCCTAGAGCCCTGGTGGCACAATGGTTTGTTGTTAGTTGCAAAGTCATGTCCCACCCATCGCGACCCCATGGACCACGTTCCTCCAGGCCTTCCTGTCCTCTACCATCTTCTGGAGTCCATTTAAGCTCACGCCTACTGCTTCAGTGACTCCATCCAGCCACCTCATTCTCTGTCGTCCCCTTCTCCTCTTGCCCTCCATCTTTCCCAGCATTAGGCTCTTCTCCAGGGAGTCCTTCCTTCTCATTAGGTGGCCAAAGTCCTTGAGTTTCAACTTCAGGATCTGGCCTTCTAAAGAGCAGTCGGGGTTGATCTCCTCTAGGACTGACCGGTTTGATCGCCTTGCAATCCAGGAGACTCGCAGGAGTCTTCTCCAGCCCCATAGTTCAAAGGTACAATGGTTAGAATGCAGTATTGCCAGCTAACTCACTGCTGACTGCCAGGAGTTCAATCCTGACTGGCTCAAAGTTGACTCAGCCTTCCATCCTTCCGAGGTCGGTAAAATGAGGACCCAGATTGTTGGGGGTAAAATGCTGACTCTGTAAACCACCCAGAGAGGGCTATAAAGCACTGTGAAACAGTATATAAGTCTAAGTGCTATTGCTTTATGTCAATGACCCAACAGGATCACTAGATGGTAGCAAAGGATTAGAAATGTATGTCTTTGCTACCACCTGGAAGGCATCTACCTTCTTACCTCCTCTAACTCCATAATTGATAACGTACAACTGCGGACCTGCGCCTCTTTCGCCGCGCCTTGAAAACCCATCTATTCCATGCGGCCGGCCTGGCGTAGTTTTGATTGTGTTTTGGTAGGGGTTTTTATATGGGGTATTTTAGAGCAGGCCTTTTATTTAATATTTATTGTGATTTTTATTATCGCCTGTTCACCGCCCTGAGTCCCGTAAGGGAGATAGGGCGGTATATAAATTTAAATAATAATAATAAATAATAATAACACAGTTGCCTTAAATCAGAGGTCCTCAACCTTTTCGGCACCAGGGACCGGTTCCGTGGAGAAAGGTTTTTCCAGGGACCGAAGGGGCCGTAGTTTTGTGTGCTGCCTGCATCCCACAGATGGGGCTTTGCTTGTTTGTGCGGACTGGTTGCTGGCATATCGGGGCCCGGTACTGGTCCATGGACCAGGGTTGGGGACCCCTGGCTTAAGGGAGAAAATGGATCTTGTCCTTCAGCTGATGGGTGGTGTCCGAGGTAGATCAAGCATCCTGGTCATTCTAGGCAACCAAACTCCCCATCCACTCCTCCCCACCCAGATGGATCTTGTCCTTCGGCTGATGGGTGCCTTAAATGATACCTGAGGGAGATTGCTCTCTTGAACTTAGTCCCTACCAAGCCATCATCTATATTGGTTTGCACAGACGTGTTGTGTAAACTCAGCTTGACCCCAAACCAAAAGAGATAGTCTGGTATACACTTCACCAATAATGGTTTTCAATAAATCACAGGTAAAAACCCATGTCTTAAGTCCCGAATATGTGGATGATGCTCATCTCAGCCTTTTTCAATCCGGCTGTCTCCTGTTTCGCAGCCAGTCGTAATGCAGCTGTAGAGGTTTTAAGAGCTGTAGTCTACCAGGTTGCAGTGGACGATGTCATTCAGCCTTCTCTAATAATTAAACCTGCTGTGTACAATATAACCAATAACCATTCCTCGTTTCTTTAATCACCTTATGTAAGAATCTGACCCTTGTTCTTTGTCTAACATCACCGAATTAAAAAGAATGTGGCAGGATTTTTTTTTTCTCTCTCTCTCCCCTCCACGCATTGCACACCCAGTCACTATTCTTTATTTGTACTTGAAATTGGATATAATTCCTATTAATTTACATGGCTGTATCCTCTTGGGCAATCTCTGTCTCAGTCTCGCCTGGAATCTTTCAAGAGTCTTTGGGTGGGTAACCCACCCCTTGTTGATATTGGAAAGTGTTTGGGCCCAACACAAGAACTTAAATCTCTCCTACTGTAGCCATGTATTTTAGAAATTCTTATAACAGCAATTTTTAGGTCATTTGTCGAGCAGGAATTCGAGAAGAAACAGATGGTTTCTAATTATGCTGTGATTTTTTTTTTTCAATAAATGGGGACTCTAGTTGAGAAGGAAAAATACAAACTCCTAGTGATTACAGGAGGGTGTTGGAGGAGATTAATTTTATTAAACAAGATTTAGAAAGGTACAGACTCAGGTGAAGCGAAACAGCCCTATATAAAAAAGCAATTTGTTTTCTGAAAATGGGTAAACTAAACAAGGAGAAGCAGCTATATTTATACAGACTGTGCTTTAATTTTTAAAAGAAAAAATCACTCGTGTATCAGTAAAGGATAATTAGAGAGTC
>NW_015390464.1:43942-75669 GCF_001527695.2 Protobothrops mucrosquamatus | reverse complement strand
GAGAGAGAGAGAGAGAGAGAGAGAGAGAGAGAGAGAGAGAGAGAGAGAGAGAGAGAGAGATTTTCACCTTCCGTCTTGCTTACCAGAAATTGTTTTTCCAAAATAGTTTGCCGATGTCTTAGGGACCCGTATACTCCACTCAATGGGGACATCACATGGAGTGATCCTCACCGTGAAGAATGCAGAGATCTTGCTTTCTTTTGGAACAAAATAGCACCTGGAAACGATTGGATGTTGTTTTTCATTTTACATCACAGAAGGCAGAAAAAACTCCCCCCAAATGATTTTAACGTAAATGATGCGGTCAGAATTTAATGGAATCGTTTAGCTAAAAGAATTCCTGTGAATATTTTATTTTGGAAACGTAAGTTTGATCAATCTCAAGAGAATCAAAGCACCTTCCCATAAAGGTGGGAAGGGCAGAGCTCCATGGGAAGTTGGTTTTTGAAAACCTTCTCCGAGGTCCGTGGCAAAACAACACTTCGTTGCTGAAGTTATTCCCTCTGAACACAGTTTGGGAAACTGAGGGATGTCATAAAACAAACCTTTGGACAGAAGACCTTAATCTCAAACCCATAAACAGAAATCGTTCTGTAGAAGAAAGTGACTGTGGAATCTACCCAAAATGGAAAGGAAAGAACGGGCGCCTCACCGTTGAGGTGTCCCTTTTGAGAGAAAGATTGTCATTTCCTTGCCCTCTGCAAGCATGAACATCTGATAGAAGTGGAACATCTCATTCTTCAGGTTTTGCTGTAAACCAACAACCGTGATTAAAGGATGGCTGAAGCACATGACCAGAAGAAACCAGGAAGGCAGGCACATCTGTGGTCCAGACATCTTCTCTGCTGCAGACCTGGGAGATAATAAGACCCTGAGTGGGCTTTCTTAAACGTAATGGACTGTTAATCAGCAATTCAAGCACTACAGATGACAAAGAAGAAAGGACTCACTGGAGAAGAGCCTAATGCTGGGAAAGATGGAAGGCAATAGAAGAAGGGGATGACAGAGAATGAGGTGGCTGGATGGAGTCACTGAAGCAGTAGGCATGAACTTAAATGGATTCTAGAAGATGGTATAGGACAGGAAGGCCTGGAGGAACGTTGTCCATGGGGGTTGCAATGGGTTGGCCATGACTTCACAACTAATAACAATAACAAAAGACATTTTACTTGTGTTAGGTGACCATTTGGGTCCTGCCAAAATGTGATATAACTTGGAAAGCCATCTAGAATAGAGTTTGTCACTTTCCTTGATCACCAGGTGGGATGTCCAATGATTTCTAACTGCAAATGGTGGAAAGACTAAATAAGAGGTGGAGGAACAAAGTCTGTCAGAAATCAGATGGATATCATNCTCCCCTTACTTCCTACCTCTTCCCCTCTCCCTCCCTCCCTCCCTCCCTCCCTTCCTTCCTTCTGAATTTGCTTTGATGTACTCTCTTTCCTTCCTCCATGTCTTGGCCTAGGACTTTCACAGGATCCTTTATAGCTGACCATTCATTATTGGAATCGAAGCCCACACATTTTAACATTGCCAGCATTTATTCTCATTTTTCGAATGGGGAAAGAAAGACCTAGCGTGGCCGTGACGGTGAAAGGAGCTTCTGATGGAAAAGGGAGCTGAGCTCATCTCTAACCCTCCGAAGGTCCTGGATCACGTCGGCTGCCCATCAATCTCTCTACATGTTGGCAGGGGAAGAACTTCAGAAGTTTCTTACTGCTCTTTTCCACTGGGAGGCTAAGTTGCGGTTCTGTTCCTAACTTCTGGAAAGGAGCTCCACTGGATCTAGCTGGGATCCTACTACAAGACACACCCACTCTTCACCGCCTTTGTTTGGGTGTCTTAACCCGGACTAAGCTATTGCATGATGTTACTCTTGCTTTGACTAATATTGTACCGCCCTCTAGCGATCGTATTTCTCCTTTTATATTCTCTTTGCAGTCCCGTAGACTTTGTCTCCCACGAACTTTCTGACAGCCGTTAAACTGGAAGACAAAGCAAAAGGATTTGACCTTACAAAAGAGGCATCCTTCAGGTTTTTGATTTTGTAGGCTTGGGTTCGAAAAAGAATGATTTAATTCCCGGGGCAGGTGTTTTGTTATCGGGAGGAGCCTCTGGATCAAAGGAGAGGGGCGATAGGGGGCAAATCTATTTTTCCAAGCTCGGGTGTCCGTTTCAGACCTTGCCATTTCAAACACAATTGTGTGTCCTCAGTTCATTCTGATGTTGCTTTTGTCTGGTGTTTCTCCAGTTTTACCTCTGCTCGGTTGTTTGAAGAGGCTCAGCATCTCTTCCTTGTCTTCACCACTTTGCTGTAATAGCGGATGGGGATCCCCGAGGATCCAACGAGATACACATCGAAAAGGTAGGCCGTCCCTGCTTCCAGGCCCCTAATGGTTTCGGTAGTCACAGCTCGCCGCAGATTGAGACCGTGGAAGAATTTGCAGAGCACTTTTTCGCTCTTCTGCCTTGACTCTGGCCCAGAGCACCGATCAACCTTCCGGGTGGCCACCCAGGTTTGGTCCTCCTCAATCTCCTTCTTGTAGATGCAATACTTGCTCAGTTCCTGAGTTCCAAGCCAGGCGATGGTGACGGAATGGCAGCTTCTCAGTTTGTTCAAGGATCTGATTTTTAAACTCTCTGGCAGAGCTGGGAAGAAAGGCCTGTGGAAGAGAGAGGACACCTGAACCTTCACGGATGCAGCTGAAGTCTCAGTGGACCGGAGATGGACCAGGTAGGTATCTCCCAACCTTCCTTTCAGGGTGAAGTGCCTCAAGCCAGCAAATCTCTCTGACATCAGCACTTCCCCGCCCTTGGATATTTCCAAATAGAGTTGCCCACTGCAAGACTGGAAGGCAAATTGAACCCGCTTCTGCATTGCCTGGTACAGTAAATTGTAAAAGGGCCATTTCCTGCCATCCAGTCTCAGCTGAATCATCTTCCCGTCCTTCAGTTTGCTCACATTGGGCTCAGGATTTCCAAGAGTGCGGGCAAAGGTTCCGGTGTAAGCAGCACTGGTGTTGGTGAGGAAATTGACGGCAAAAACATCAAAGTAGTACTGAACGCCAGGAGTCAGGTGGGACACTGTGTAGGTGTTTGCGAGTCCCACACAGACTTGTTTCACTCGTGCGTCGCTACCTGTGTCACTTATGCTGAATTCGCTCTTGGACGGGGCCTGCAGTTCCTGAGATGTGAGGCTACCTGCGGAGGGAGAGACCACCAAAGTAGGAGACCGTTTCACCCCCGAAGGTTGCGTTGCCGTTTCTGCTGCACATAAAGACTTGAAATTGTAGTTTTCATTCGCCAGGAGACAATAATGAATGTTTCCTTGGGGTGGCAGGGCACTTGGACTCTGCTTCCAAGCCAGAGTTACTGCGGTGGGGCCAATCCCAACGACGTCAATGCGGGGATCCATTGGCAGTTCCGGGTAAAAGTGATCAGATTTGGGGTGTGTGGTCAAATATGCTTTAATCTGGGTGTCTCTCTCAATGGAGAGGAATTCAAGCATGTAGACTGTGGAAAGGTGAGACGCCCCTGTGTAGGTTTCCACCGAGTTGCCTCGATAACTAAAGAGAGTCCACGCCATCTTGGGGCCCTTTTGGAATCGGAGGACTTCCTGAGCGTTCGAATTATCTGTCGATGAAACAGAAGATGGGAAAGCTTTTAAAGTTGACAAGAGATGAGAAAGGCACACATTGACCAGTGAATACAATGTAAGATACCTTGAGGAAGTCTACACTTTTGTCTGTTTTGGTTCTGGGAATCTGAAAACAACCTTCAGGTCATATTTAAGTTGAGCTTGAAGTCTATGTAATTTTCCAGAGAGTACAATGGAAGCGGTTTCTGTTGCTGCCTTCTGCAATTGTTTTTTTTTTTTTTACTTTCTAGTCTAGGCTACCTCTTGGAGTCTCCCTTCCAAATATTAACCAGGCCTGATCCTGCTTAGCTTCCAGTCCCAGCAGGGATTTTGCTGGTGCTGAGACTTTTAATATTAAAAGTTTTAATTATGGATAGAAACCTTGTTGGTTAATAGTTGGTACAAATCAGATTCCAAATGAATCTTAAGACAATCTTCCTTTCATACACTATCTAGATCTTGTTAAGAGAAATGGAATGGAAGAAGGAAAAGCTGAGAGAGAGAGAGAGAGAGAGAGAGAGAGAGAGAGAGAGAGAGAGAGAGAGAGAGAGAGATTTTCACCTTCCGTCTTGCTTACCAGAAATTGTTTTTCCAAAATAGTTTGCCGATGTCTTAGGGACCCGTATACTCCACTCAATGGGGACATCACATGGAGTGATCCTCACCGTGAAGAATGCAGAGANACAAAAGACATTTTACTTGTGTTAGGTGACCATTTGGGTCCTGCCAAAATGTGATATAACTTGGAAAGCCATCTAGAATAGAGTTTGTCACTTTCCTTGATCACCAGGTGGGATGTCCAATGATTTCTAACTGCAAATGGTGGAAAGACTAAATAAGAGGTGGAGGAACAAAGTCTGTCAGAAATCAGATGGATATCATCTGTGACCAGCTGTTTGGAAACAGCCCTTGTTCTTTCCTTCTCCCTTTTCTCTTCAGTGGATCCTCCAGGAAAAAAAAATCACCGGTTCTACAATCATGTCCGTTCCTTCCAATGGCAGTGTGATTCCTTTCTTGTGTGCTGACACATTTATTACCTACACTTTTTAAGGAGACTTGAGGGTGTGAGTCACTTGGTTAGGAAAGAATATTATTTTAAATGTCAGGAAAGGAAGAAAAGGAGAGAAGCGTGATGATGAGAAGGACCAAGATTTGAAAGCAGAGGATACTGTAGTTGTGTCTGCAGGCAGGGGGTGCTATTAGGACAGCGTGAGAGGCAGTCCCTTAAGCTGATCTACATGTTAAATAAAGAATTTTCTTTTTTTTAAAAAAAATCTGGTTTGCAAGCCATCGAAGCGGTTTGCAAGCCATTGAACATTAGAACCAGAAACTCACTTTTGAAACTGTATTTTTTTTAAAAAAAATATTACTTTGTGAGACTAAAATAATTATCCACAATATCAGCGATGTTCCATAATACTTTAAAAAAATTAAATTGTAAGTAACATTTGATTCTACATTTTAGTGTATAGATATTCATTTTCCTTTGAGGTTTTAAGTGACAAAAATTTGGTTTGAGCAGGTTAAATAAGTCATAAAATATGAAAAAAAAATGTCCTAACCAACTTGTTTTGCAGCATATTCAAAACCTTTTATAATAGTCTCCAGAACTTATTATATATATATATATATATTATATTATATTATTATATATTATATATATTGAAATGGCTTTTTTCCCAAGTTTCCTGGATCATGTTCTCTTATGACAGAAATGTCTGAAGCTCTTTATATGGTAATTAAACCAGGATTTTGTATGGGTGCTGCCATCTGAAAGTAATATATTGAAAAGTCTGAGGAAGACAGATCTCCTAGATGTAAGAAATGTAACATGTAAATTTAATGTAACATGTAAATTTAAATTTACATGTAAATTTTTTACATGTAAATGTAAGAAATGTAACATGTAAATGTTAAAATGTAAATGTAACAAAGGAAACAGATTTAGCCTAAACAGATTGGTTAAATAAATCACTCTTAACAACTTAAACGAAACAAGGGAGATGGGCAACGTGCTATTTTATTCCTCTTACCTTGCGCCAGATGTTCTCAGGTAATTCTGCGCAAAGCTTCAGAGCGACAACTGCTGAGCTAGATTTTTGGAGAGCTTTGCTGGCAGATGTAAAAGCATCACCAAGAAACATATTCAGCTGGGCAAAAAACGACCTTCTTGAGAGATTTCAAAGCAGAAGGATTCCTTGAGAGGAGAAAGGATTCTTGTGTTGTTTTTCTTTAGATGGGAAGATCTTTGAAAGCTGAAGGTCTCCTTCTAAGGGTTCCTCCAAGGAAGTTGCAGCCCTGATTTCCTGAAAGTCCTCTGCAGAGGGAGGTGGAGAGGAGCTGGAGGGCTTAGAAGGAGGCCAGACCCCAGGGTGGCTGCTTAAAGAGGGTCTTTGGCAGAAACAGGGAAGAGGGTCAGTGGGTAGATGTGTTCGTTTAACCCTTTCGTAGGGCTAGCTCGCCTAAAGTTGTCTCTTCTCCTCCCTACTCGGTCTAGGGGATTGGATGGGTTTGACCTACATCCAGAAATATGTTCAGCCAAAATCGAGTCCAGGCAAGATGTCTCTGGTAGAACTGAGCTTTCAGTCTTTGGAATAAAATCTCTTATGCATCAAAAAAGAAAAAAAAAGGAGGGGGGTGTTAATATTTCTGTAGGTGCAGTATTTTGATTTTTCTAGTCAAATCAACCTTTATGGTCAAAGTACAACATGTGTACAATGAGATTGGCTAAGCCTCCTTTCGTGCACCCCCCCAAACACAACTCACAATGACAACAAACACACAATCCCATTGCACAACGCGCCGGCCCCGCAAGTCTATCATACATGGAGTCATTTCCCATTCAGGAGTCTGACAGCCCATGGGTAGAAACTGTTCTTCAGCCTGTTGGTGCGGCTGGCTATGCTTCTATATCTCCTACACCCGATGGTAGGAGAGAGTAAAGAAGTGATGACCAGGGTGTGAGTTGTCCCTGAGGATTTTCCTCACTCTTCTGAGGCAGCGGGCCCTAGCGATGTCGTCTAGTGGTGTCAGGGGACAGTCTACGATGTTTTGTGCTGTGCTCACCGCCCTCTGTAGTGTCTTTCTATCCGCGGCTGTCAAGCCAGCATACCACACCATAATGCAGTGTGAGATGATGCTTTCTATGGTGGACCGGTAGAAGAAGGTCATCAGTCGTCGTTCCACTTTGTTCTTTCACATATAATCCATACCTTAAAGACATTAAGTAACATAGCCCATACCTTAAAGCTTTAGTAAGAACACACTTGAAATACTGCATCCAGTTCTGGTCACCACAATACAAAAAAGATGTTGAGACTCTGGAAAGAGTGCAGACAAGAGCAACAAAAAATGTTTAGGGGGATGGAGGCTAAAATGTATGAAGAATGGTTACCAGAATTGAGTATCTCTAGAGTCTAATGGAAAGAAAGACTAGGGGTGACATGATAGCCGTGTCCCAATGTTTGAAGGGCTCCTACAAAGATGAGGGGGTCAAACTATTTTCCAAAGCACTCAAAGGCAAGACAAGAAACAATGGTTGGAAACTAACCAAGGAGAGAAGCAACCTAGAACTAAGGAGAATTTTCCTAATGATGAGAGCAATCAACCAGGCAATCAACTTGCCTTCAGAAGTTGTGGGTGCTACATTGCTGAAGTCAAAAAAACCCTGGAAAACCATTTGTCTGAAATGGTATATGGTCTCCTGCTCAAGCAGGGGGTTGGATTAGAAGACCTCCAAGTCTTTTATTCTATGTTCTATGACACAAAAGAGAATTTGTAGCTCTCCGGGTACAGCTAGACAAGAATTCCCATGATCCTTTCCATCCAGTTTGCTGACTAAAGATGTTGGGGATTGTCATTCATCTACATCTGGATGAACCTTCCCATGCTAAGGTCATTACCTAAACTGTGCAACATGTGCAGATCAACAGCTAAGATGGAGCGTCAGCCAAAATCAAGAGAAACGAGTTTTGATTTGCCGAAATACCAAGTCAGGATGCAGGGGTGATGTTGAAATGAATTGGAGGTCAATTTGTGTTACTCGAGCTTCTTGTGCTAATTGGGAATTGTGGGTGCCAAGAAAACTGAGGGAAGGACACCTCCAAAATAAGTAACCTCATGACTAAGCCAGACAATGGTACCATATAGTTTAATCTCAGTAAAACAGGTGAGCATCTGTTTTATGAAAATCATTTATTAAAAATGTGTTGCAGCTGCACCTGAAATATATTTGTTCATATGTAAATCTTATTTTTTAAAATGTAAATCTTATTTTGATTATCCTCACTGTTCAGAGTGACTCACTGGAACCAACTCTTGGAAATGCTGTCGTTAACAAGTTTCCTATGATGAGATGTTTAGACTTGGCCTCCAGACTCCTTTCCTCATTAAAATCTCCAGGATGAGCAAATGGAAGAGAAAATGTCTTCTGTGATGGGTAAGAATGGCTTTCTCTTCATGATGCTCCACTGATGCTTTTTGGGACCTGGAAGAAGAGTTGCAGCCTCATAATCCATCCTGGCTGGGTGGTCAAGCCTCAGAGAAGCGCATGAGGCAGGCAGTGGATAAGTAGAATTAAGCTGATAAGCAGGGATTATCCAGCAAATATGACTACACATTAAAAACAAGTTGTTTTCGGACTAAAAAGTCAAGATGAGTCTGAGGAGGCCTGAAAACAAACAAACAAGCTTTCAAAAGTAGAACCGGGTTTTCTGTGCTGCTTTCTTACCGTTCAAAGTTGCCTGGCTTCTTTCTCACAAGATCTCAGCTATGCTCACAAAGGTGGGATACAACCTTGATATTTCATACTAATGACACAATGATGGGGTCCCTTACCCCTCCCACTGTTGCAAACTGCTTTTGTGCCATGGATTCACTCCTATGCCCCATCAAGGCCTTGCACCGAGATGTTCTGGAGACGATGTCAATTCAGCATGATTCCAGCAGAATTTCAGTGGAAGAAAATGGACACTGGGTTTCCGTAGTACTTAGGGTTTATTACGGAATATAGATTTAGTCTCATCCTTGTTAGCCTTTCAGGAGACCCAGATAACGGCAATCTTCTACACCCATCAGGAGGCTGCACAATGGTTTTGGTAATGGATGCTCTTCTCCTACATCCTTTGGCTTTGTTTATTTTTTAGGTTTTTGACAGCTGTCAAATTGTAGGTTGTAGCTGCCCAGAATCCTTCTTTCTGTGAAATGGGCAGCCATATAAATTTGATCAATCAATCAATCAATCAATCAATCAATCAATCAATCGGTGGTCTTAAGACTAATAGGGAGTTTCTCAGCAGCTGAATGGTACCCTTGCCTTCAAAATGTGTCAGTACCAACTTAGCCACATTGTGAATATTATTATTATTATTATCATTATTATTATTATTATTGTTGTTGTTGTTGTTAATAATAATAATAATAATAATAATAATAATAATAATAATAATAATAATAATAATAATAATAATAATAATAATAATAATAAAGTTGGAAGGGACCTTGGAGATCTTCTAGTCCAGCCCCCTGCTCAGGCAGGAAACCCTATACCATTTCAGACAAATGGCTGTCCAGTCTCTTCTTAAAAACTTCCAGTGTTGGAGCATTCACCGCTTCTGGAGGCAGCTTGTTCCACTGGTTAATTGTTCTGTCAGGAAGTTTCTCCTTAGTTCTAGGTTGCTTCTCTCCTTGATCAGTTTCCATCCGTTGCTTCTTGTCCTGCCTTCAGGTGCCTTGGAGAATAGCTTGACTCCCTCTTCTTTGTGGCAGCCCCTGAGATATTGGAAGACTGCTATCATGTCCCCCCTCGTCCTTCTCTTCGTTAAACTAGACATACCCAATTCCAGCAGCCTTTCCTTATATGTTTTAGCCTCCAGTCCCCTGATCATCTTTGTTGCTCTTCTTGAGTCCCCTGTTCCTATTGCCGATGAATCCTGGAGTCCAACCTGAGAATAGATGTCTTACTCTGAGCACATCACAATTTTTCTCCATTTTTGTGCCTTTAAAAAGCCCGGGACAAGGAACGCTTGTGGTGGGCTCCATCTATCCCTCCTCCTGACAGTACCAAGCATGCAAGGAGTTAACTACTGTCCCTTTTTAAAAATGGTTATTTCCCCCCCCCCCCGGTCTTTCAGCTCCTGACACCCCATCTGTTCCAGACACCACCCTTAATTCTTCCCACTATCCTTCAGGGAAAGCAGCATAATACTTTGGAATTTTAACAATCCCGAACAGATTGGAAGCTGCATATGGACAAAAGGATTAAAAATTCAATCACATTTGCTATCTGGGCATTAGAAGCCTCAAGGCTGGCACTATGAATATTTTGCTCAGCATGGATATTAAGCAGTTACCAATCCCTCTGTCTTCCCCAGGGACCAGCAGACACAATTGTACTCCATTTCAAAAATGGAACAAATATGTTCAAATCCCACCTAGCAGATGCTGTTGATTTGGCTGACTACGGTAAGGGCAAGTCACACACGGGCTCCCGGAGATTGAAATGTAGGGGCTAAGAAGCCCATTTTGTAAAAGATGAAGACTGAAAGGACTAGGAATAGAAATGGTCTTTGTACAAATATTAGGGATTGACTCAGTCTTTCAGTCATCATTTGTTAATGTTGTGTAGTATTGATAAGGAGATAATTTTTATTAGCTGTAGCAATAATGAGAAAATACCCCTGGTAAATCTGTATTTGCATCTCATTGAAACAGGCATAGATTTTGAGACGGCATATTACATTTAAAGGGATGTCCACATCACACATCCTTCTCTGAAATTGGAATAGAAGAGAACGGAATAGAATAAGAAAATGAATAGAATAGAATAATAAAATAGAATAAGAGTTAGAATAGAACAGAACAGAATAGAATAAAAAAAAATAGAATATAATAAAATAGAATAAGAATAGAATAGAATAAGAAAACAAAATAGAATAGATTAAGAAAATGAATAGAATCAAATAAGAAAATAGAATAAGAAAGAATAGAATCGAATAAGAAAATAGAATAAGAAAATGAATAGAATTGAATGATAGAATAGAATCGAATAAGAAAATAGAATAAGAATAGAATAGAATAAGAAAATGAATAGAATAGAACAGAACAGAATAAGAAAATGAATAGAATCGAATGATAGAATAGAATAGAATAGAATAAGAAAATAGAATAGAATAAGAAAATGAATAGAATAAGAATAGAATAGAACAAGAAAATAGAATTGAATTAGAACATAGAATAAGAATTAGAAAAGAATTCATGCATATTATGGAATAGACTAACATCTCACTCCACCCCCTTGAAATAAACGAACACACAATCACAACATTAAGGGAAAAAATATTTAGAAGTTGTTTCCTTATAGGAGACTATTGTAACTGACTGGGGAATTCTGGGAGTTGAAATACACGAGTCTTAAGGTTGCTAAGGTGGGACACTTCTCCATGATCCTGAATTCATCCATCCTTTCCTTCCTTCGACAGAATATTAAGTTGACTGGGGCAACAGAAGACGCGAAGCCAATATAGAAATCTATTTGAATAATTACCAATTAGCTACTAGTCAAATTAAGCGATTAGGTATCAGGTTGCATTTGCAAAACACACTGGCTATATTGTTCCAGCTGACTCACCCATTAAAAAAAAATGTCTCTGTTCGCAATTGTTCTGAACTTCTCCACTGATCATGGCTGGCCTACAGCCCTGTCCATCAAGTGATTTAATTTCACCTCTTCTCGATGACTAAATTAAGACACATCCCTTATTCCAACTATTGGCTGTGGTTAATAACAACCACAGACGTGTGATGCAGTAGTGGCATTGTTGCATGAAAAAGGCCTCAAAAATCCAATTAGAAACCTGACAGAGTAAAGGATCAACGTCCACCTTTAGGTGTGGAAGGAGCAATGAGTTAAAAAATGTAAGTTAGCTGAAATCTTGAAAGTCAAACCCAAATTAGGCGATGGCTACCTCTAGGACTGCTAATGGAAGAAGGCTACTATAGCCCACTCTATATTACATAGCATTTCCATTCTCACACATCTCTTCAGGGCTTCTTTGCCCTTCAGACAACCTTCTCTTTTAAATGTGCAAATACATTTCAATGCCCCCAATTTATCTTCCTACTTTAAGAAGGAGGGGGGAATAGGTTTCCAATTATTTCTTGTGGAGTTTGACAGCCCACACCAGCTTGTCGCTACCACCTGCAAGGAGCTCACAGCAAGCTCTCACATTCTGAAGGTTAGTTCTGTTTCTCCCTTGTCTTTCTATTCCCTGTTTCCCCTCAGTCTTCATTATCCCTTCACTTGTACAGATGGCTCCATTCTGAGAGTTCTTTTCCCATTAGTGGTTAATTGCAAGGGTCGCTCCGTGGCCCTGCAGCATTGGGAGATCGGGGTTCGGACAATAAAACTGCTAAAAGAGAGGAAGGTGTCAGATGTCAGCCAGTGCATGGAAGACGGAGGGGAAAGACCAGCCCCGGACAGTCTCGACAGAGTGAGGCGATTGTGAAGATGTTGGACTAGGAGAGAATTACAGAATAACAGAGTTGGAAGGGATCTTGGCGGTCTTCTAGTCCAAGCAGGAGACCCTACACCAGGGGTAGGCAACCTTGGCTCTTTTATGACTTGTGGACTTCAATGCCCAGAATTCCTGAGCCAGCCATGCTGAGGGGAAAGGGAGAGGTTTCCATGCTGACCCATGCTGGCTCAGGAATTCTGGGAGTTGAACTCCACAAGTCATAAAAGAGCCAAGGTTGCCTACCCCTGCCCTACACCAATCCAGACAGATGGCTGTCTACTAAGATAGGGGAGCCTCTGGTTAAAGGCCACTTTGGCTGGTCTTTCTCAATCCATTCCACAGGTTTAATATGATGGGGTTTAAAATGAAGGGAGATAGATAGATAGATAGATAGATAGATAGATAGATAGATAGATAGATAGATAGATAGATCAGACATGTCAAACACAAGGCCCAGGGGCCGGATGCGACCCGCGAAGTGTTTTCATGTGGCCCGCGAAGCCATCCTGGAAACAGTGAGGGAACGGCCCCAGCTTCCATGACCCTGGCCCAGGCCGGCCAAAAGCCAATGTACAATTTTGTGGTGGCCATCTATGCTGAAACGTATTCAGTCTTAGCTCCACAAGGCCGTCTGGAAACAGCGAGGAACCAGCCCCTGCTGCGTCGGCCCCGCCCCCTGGGTGCATGCTGGGGAGGTGTCACCCTTTGTGAGAAATGAAGAAATGGACCATGCCTTGGCGCTTGCCCCGGTCCCACCCCCTTCTGCCAGAGACCCTCAGATCTGTCCCACTCCTGCCCAGGCCCACACAGGCACCCTTGACGCGAACAATGTAGAGCTGGCCATGCCCACCCAGTAGGTCACACCCACTCCATCCACGCCCACCCAGTAGGCCGCACCCACCCTGGCCGCACCCCCCCACCCCCCCGAGGGCAACCACAATGCTGATGCGGCCCTCAATGAAATTGAGTTTGACACCCCTAGATAGATGATAGAGAGAGGGGGGGGGAGAGAGACATAAGCTAAGATTGTTCGCTTTGAAGGTTGTTTGTTTTGGTTAAAGATTATTCTGCCAGACATAAAGAGAAGGAGTAGCAGAAGCTCAGTGGTGTCTTCCCGTTCTCTTCCCTTGCACATAGTCTCTGCAAATGATGGCAGCTTAGAGGGCCGAACCTTTGCATCTGGGATCAGGCACTTCTGAACCTCTCCATGTTCCTCCTCATCTGATGAAGGGGCTACTATTTCCTTGGGCCACCTAAACAACCGCATTTATTACCTGTCGTGTATAACAAACCCAGAGAGGATGTGATTTCGTCAGATCGGTGTAAACATCGTGAACGATAAGCAAAAAAATGGCTAGTTGTTGGAAGTTGTAACAAATGTGCCACACACACAAAAAAATAACAAACATTTCAACAACCTATTCAAAATAAATGGAGGCTTTAGCAGCAGGCGCAGCTAAAGCACAACACTATTTAATACAGTTTTTCTGCAGCTTGGCAAGTTGAAGACTAACCCAGTTGAAACCCACTTGTCTGAAAGTTGCCAAGTTTGAAAACCAGAGTTAACAGATTATTATTTTTTTCATTCATGTCGTTTAATCATAATTAATGTTCTTTATAAAAAAAACAACAACAAATCTTGGCAGGGATGTCCTGGATGTCACTAGAAGTACTGTGTCCCATTCCTAAATGTCATTAAATTCCTTGTTCCTCTTTAGCCGAGGGTATTATGAACCTTGAAGCGACCATGGCCAACATGTTAGACTAGCATTTCCAGAGGATGCAGTACAGATTGATGTTTAGTGTCAGAATCCTTTCTATCTATCTCCTCTAATCTAAAGCCAATTCTCACCCTTCCCTGGATTCTGCCATACTCCCAAGGGGGAGGGGGGATATGCATGCAGGTTTATTACTTTCACTTCCTCTATTCACTACAAAGTAACCTTTTGTTTATTCGCCTTCATGTCTGCTAACCATTACAATGTAACAAATTGCCTCCTATACTATGCACCCCGCTGAACTTTTCCTCGCTACCGGGCAGCTAAGAAAAGGGGGAGAGAAAGAGATACAAACCTCTGGGACCTAGTTTATTTCTCTGTCCTCAGAATGAGGTGTGAAGAGCTGTGGAATGATCGTGCACAAACGGAACCGGACTGATGTTATCTCTCCTTCCCATCGATGGATTTAACACCTGGGGATTTGCCAGTCTGAACCTCCCAGATGAACTGGGGGGGTGGGGTTTGCTTAGGGACACTTTAAAACATCCATCTGTAAGGGAATCCCTCAGATCCTGTCTATTATGCCTGCTATCAACTACTCTTAATAAAAGTTCCTGTTGGAAGAAATTGTTTCCAGGAGTTCTGCTTTCTTAAGATGTGGGTTAACGTGGGTCCTTACATTTAGCTTTTATTTACTCCATCTGTTCCTGTTGAGCATTTTTTTTTAAAAAAAGCATTTCTTGTTAAAACCCTTTGGCCCCCAAACCGAGGTAGATAATATTGCATTATGCTGAGTTTAATGCCTTGTTAAGCCGTGCCTGCCATTTTTTGCTGCATTTTTTAAAACTGAAAGCTGCTGCATGTACATTACAAAGCTGCTGAAATGCAAAATGGTGCTGAAGCCTTTTATTCTAAAAAGATAAATGTTGTTTTTTTTTTATCACAGGTGGCTTAGCTAGAAAAACTGAATTCCAAAAACTGGCAGAACCGCTACAAGCATTAAGACATTTTTAAAAATAACCCCAATAAATTCAATGCAACTGTCATGGTTCTGAAAGAAGAAGCTCTTCAAAGAACTAACATCGGATGTTCTTGCTTGACAGCAACCTAACTATAGTTCCTACACCCTACGTTTTAACTGAAGAAGGCGATTTGTATAAGCAAGGTAAGCTGGTAGCAACTAATCCATGGAGAAAGCCACACAGCCACTGACAAAATGCTGACTTGGTGGGTTAAAATGGGAAAGAGCATGTTGTGTTAATGCTCAATGGGAAGACGGTGCAGCTGCCGAGATCTCATTTGGACCCCAAGGTTTTGTTTTTTTCCAGCTTAGAGCAGGTCTTCTCAGGAACAGAATACAAAGAAATCTGGGACAAATAACTTGCTAAGCCTGATCAGTTCAAGATATCCAAAGAAATAATCCTTTGTCATCATCAGAGTAATGCTGCTGTGGCTGCTATTTCTCTCAACTTGTGATCCAGTGTGGCTGTCCCCTGTCAGCTAATCACAGGAAAGAACAATTATGTCCTGTAGCCGTGGAGCAGGCTATGTGGGTGTCCCAGAGTAATAAAATCCCTCCAAATAAAATCCAAAGAAAACAAAGAGCTAGTAACCATAACCCGCTTTCTAAGTTCACATTCTACATGGTTGTCTGGCCATAGGCCAAAGCGGACTTGGTTCCTGGCATCCTCTCTGAGTTGTGGTCTGCAGATGGAAGGAGGCAGGTTTGCTCTGGACAAATTGGGGAGCAAAAATGGGCAGCCGCATGTCCCAATGCCTTGCAGAGGTTCTCCGTTTATAGATGGAGATGGGCAGAGGGGCTGTCCACAGGGCGCGGTGAAAAAAGTCCAAATACTTTTATTTTGAAGATCATGGCTATGACCTTGGGGTTTTTTTTTTACCGTATTCTGCAGACCACCTTATCTGCTGAGGCATTTTGCAGGGGGGATTTCTCACATCCCTCCATCCTAATCCATCTTAACGCTTCTGTGGGCAACTCAGGGCCTGCAGAGCTTGTTCCAAGTTCTCTCCTTGTTATGATCCCTGCAAAGGTGATTCCAAGATGATAGTCCTTCACTCCCTTCTTTAAAGTGTTGAAGGAAAAGTCTTCATCATGGTTCAGTCCAAGCTGGGGATAAACAACACGGCGACTGTTTTAGAAAGAAGGTTGCAGTTTATTGAAGAGGAGAGGCAGAAAGAAAGATGGCTCTGGAAGAAAAGAGAGAGAGAGCACATGTAGGGAGCGGGTTTTTATACCTTCTGGAGCCTTTTGTTTGGAGTTGTTTCCTGTTCCTGTTTGAGGCTTTGTATTTCCTGTGTCATGTATTTTGACCTGTGTCCCTTTGGCATCTGTGAGTTAATCCTATTATGTCCTGTCTTAGAGTTTGGGTGGGGTATGTAGATTTTAGGTGTCTTTGTCTTCTTAATGTTCTAGCTAGAGGCTTCCAACCTTCCTGGATTATTTACATCTGCATTTGTACACTGCTGGTTTCTGCTTGGGGGAGGGAGACTTGGGGCTATTAAGAAAACTGGGCATGCTTTTCTGCCTCTTTAAGATCCTTTGAGGAAATATATTTTTCTGCCCTTTTAATATTTCCTTCTCTGGGGGGGGGGGGGCTGACTTCCCACAAAAGAAACTCATGCTGCAGAGTAACCTGGTTCACTCGACTGTTATTTCTCTTTCTCTGTCCTTTATTACATACATGGACTCTTGAAATCAGACCTAGAAGTTGAAATGTTCATACTCCCCTTGGTGGCATCTTACATTTTCTGCCATTTTTCCTGTTATTATTCCACACCTGCCTCTCCGAGCTCACTTCTCGTTCTGCTGCTACTCCAGCCTATTTTTCCTGTAGCCAGCAGAGGATGCAATGTGCCAACTTCAAGAAGGGAAATCTGATCTTTAATACCGCATTGTCGGGTGATTGTGACTCCGCACATTACACAGCACTATAAGTGCTTCACGTGAAAGCTCCATTTCGGCATAGCAAGAAGCCCAGGAATATTAGGCATGTAGATATTCTTAAGTGGTCTTACTGTGCAAATGGCTTCTACATTCTGCCGTTAAAAGCAGCTAATTAAATTAAAAACTCTTGATGCCTTTTGGCAAATGTTTGAGTTTGTTATTCCCTAATCAGTTGGGAATGGGACACTGACAAGAGTATGACTCTAACACATTGAATCTTGCTGGCTGAGGGCTGCGCTCGGCATAAATCTTAATACATTCTAATTAACTTAATTGTAAAGCTGTTAGTGAAGGAATTGCAAGTGTTCTCAGATGCAAAGGAAAGAGATCCATTTCAAAGGTAGAACTACCCATGTGGCTTGAAACGTCCCCTGTTCACGATAAAACTGAGTTGGCCTCTAGTACAGTCTGTTTTCTTTGGCATTCCCTGCAGCACAAACACACCCGACCCACTGCAGTTGTGTGGATCATAGAAGCCATTTATCCTCGATTACAATAAACAGTTACAATATAGGGGAGTTTATTCTTCTAAGTTTCTCCTTTTGAGGAGTTCCCCTCTGTAGTTCCCTGGCTGCAGAGCGGAAATTGTTTGCAAAAAATACCTTCTTTTGCTTCCCAGTCTAGCCTACGGCACTGTACAGTGTGAGGTCAGCCCCACAGAGAAGGAAAGGTTGAAGCTAGAAGAAGACAAAGACATCTAAAATCTACATACCTCACCCAAACTCTAAGAGCCATCAGCCCCAGCCCCAGGGAAGCAGGATATAACCTTTGGGACATAATAGGATTAACCCATCACCATCAGAATACCAGAAAGGCACACCCAGACTCAGGTCAAAATACATGACATAGGAAATAGCCTCAAACAAGAACAGGAAACAACTCTAAACAAAAGGCTCCAGAGGGCATAAAAACCTGCTCCCTACATGTGCTCTCTCTCTTTTCTTCCAGAGCCATCTTTCTGTCTGGCTCTCCTCTTCAATAAACTGCAACCTTCTTTCTAAAGCAGTCGCCATGTTGTTTATTCCCAGCTTGGGCTGAACCACAATGAAGACTTTTCTTTCAACAACAGTATGTCCTCATCCAAATATTCTCCTGCCCTGTGGGGCACCATCCCACTCAGTAATTTGGATGGCCCCCAACTCACAAGGCACCAAGAATCTGGCTGCTCCCCAGGCATCAGGTTCAGAGGGTGGATGAGCTTGGTGGTTGTCGTGAAATGAGGGTTTTCTTGGGCGCAGGGGGTGGTCTGCTGGGATTGTGGTTACGATCTTGAAGGTCACCCAGAATCTCACTTATGTGAGATGGACAGCCTTATAAATGATGTGAATGCATACATAGGTATCAGATCTAACTTCCTTTAGTTTTCTGAGATCTGCCAAGGTTGGCTAGCTCCTGCCATCCGGCCCAGTGCTTCTCCCAGTGGGAGGATCCTTGCAATGTTCCTAGTGAACAGAGCTTCTGAGTTGATACAGTCCAAAATGCAGTTCTGCAATCCACACAGGAAGATCAGCAAAATAGATCAACAAGTAGCACAGATGTTGTTATCTAGTTGGGTAATGAAGCGTCTGCAAGAAAACTACTAAATTCAGAGAGCACCAAGGACCTGAGCTACAAATATTCTCCTTGATTAAATGAAAAAACTTCATGCATTCCGGTCTATCAAAAGAGGGGTATTGCAACTTTTTTTTTTTGCAAGCTAGCCGTTTAATTTATTTGGAACTGAAGATAACTTTCCCATCAATCCTCCCTTTCCTTTTCCTCTCCAACCTAATTATAGACATTTAGCATAAATGGGCAATTATTTTGAGTGATCTGGGGGCAATTCCCAACCATATCTCAAGGAACCCCAAGGAATTTTATATTGCAATTAGGGGTTACTGACATACTGCTCCAGCTGAAATTCTAGCTCCCCCATCCTCCATTATTTTTGCATAAAAGGAAAGACAGATGATGTCTAGAAGTGGGGCCTGTATATAAAAAAAGAGCTGGCAATCTGATTCAGCCACCACAAAACACAGTGAAATAGGAAAATATTCGAATCTAGACTTTTAAGTGTTCATTGCTCCATTCTTCTTCTTCTTGTGGATATCCGTTATCGGACGTTGGCGATCATGTTGGCGATCCTGTTTTTATCAGCAACTGCACGAAAAAGTGCTGTTGAGTTTTGTCCAAACCAGTCCCTTAGATTTTGAAGCCACGATGTTCTTCTTCTGCCTGGACCTCGTTTGCCTTCAATCTTTCCCTGGAGGATTAAATGGAGTATGCCGTATTTTTCTGGGTGTCGCATCACATGTCCGAAATATTCTAACTTTCGTTTTTTAATTGTTTTGATGATTTCCCTTGGCTTTCCCAGGTGGCTTATCACCTCCTCATTTCTGATCTTGTCAACCAAGCTTATATGTAACAGCCACCTGTCAATCCACATTTCAAAGGCTTCTAGTCTCTTCAGGTGGCCTTTTGTCAGAGACCAACTCTCTACTCCATAGAGCAGGATAGAAAAAATATAGCATCTGACAAGCCTGATTTTCAGTCTTAGGCTTATGTCGTGACTGCAGAAGACCTTCTGCAGTCATTGCTCCATAGAGAAATGTAACATTTGTCATGGGAAAAACGGAATGAGAGACAAGCGATGACAATCAGCAGCAAGGTGGGTGGACTCCAATCCAGAGGTGATTGATATTACAGACTGCAGAGGCCTTAGAAGATCTGGAGGATCAGTTAGGAGACTGACTGTCCTGGGGATGCTCTACCTGTGGATTTTAAAGGCTAATTTAATACTTATTTATTTTTTACAAACGGTGCGATATTTTATAAACATATAAATGAAACAACACAGTCCTTTGAAGCATCATCAACTCAAGCTTTCCTGCTATTACCTTTCTTTCCTTCCTCGGTATAAAAAAAGAGCTTCCTGATTATAGTTTTCCCAGACAATTGGATACTAGGCAATTTGCATCAGTAAAATACTCCTCTCCCCATTTTATTTTAAGTTCTGCCTAATGGACTGTCACGAGTATTACTGATTCCTTGAAACATGCATAGCAATTATCTGTTGAAAGAAGCAAAGGAAGGCAAAGGATGCAATTAAATACATCTGTAAAGCATTCATTTGTCCGGGGCACGTGCACAATTTCTCCTGAGCAAGATGTTTCAAGTAAGATTGGAGGAAATTTTTTTTTTTTGCACAGGTAAAGATAATGGATTTTCATTTCCCAGTATTTGCTTTTAAAATATATAACTTAGAACTGGAGTTGAGAACTCTAAATCATATTGCATCAAGGATAAATTTTAAAAAATAAGCTCCTGCTTAACAGCTTTAGTCTTAAAGATAAAAGCATGGAAAACTGTAGTCCAGGAAGCTTCTATTATGGATTGAATTCCTATGCTATAGTTGAGAGTCAATCATGCATTTGCAGTTTTTTTCCAAACCTATGAAGGCCAGAGCTACCTTGGGATATTAAAAAGAGTGTTCCCCTCATTTTCTGAGGCCTGGTTTGGAATAAAGGGAGAGCAAATAACTTTCTCCATGCTTTGTTTCTCAGCTGGAAAAAAAAAACCAATCTTGTGTTGAGGGAAAAGTCTTCATCATGGTTCAATCCAAGCTGGGGAATAAACAACATGACGACTGCTTTAGAAAGAAGGTTGCAGTTTATTGGAGAGGAGAGCCAGACAGAAAGATAGCTCTGGAAGAAAAGAGAGAGCACATGTAGGGAGTGGGTTTTTATACCCTCTGGAGCATTTTGTTTTGAGTTGTTTCCTGTTCTTGTTTGAGGCTATTTCCTATGTCATGTATTCTGACCTAAGTCTGGGTTTGGAGTTGTTTCTGTGGCATGAACTTTGACCTGAGTCGGAGTGTGCCTTTCTGGTATTCTGATGGTGGTGGGTTAATCCTATTATGTCCCAAGGGTCATATCCTGCTTCCCTGGGGCTGTGGCTGATCACTCTTAGATTTTTGGTGTTGATTCTAGGGATCTTTCTTCCTAATCCCATTTCCCGATTACAGTCTTTCTGACAAGATTATCATTTGCATTTCTATTGAGCTGGTTTCTGCTTGGGGAAGGGAGACTTGGGGCTATTAAGAAAAAAAACTGGGCATGCTTTTCTGCCTCTTTAAGATCCTTTGAGGAAATGTATTTTTCTGCTCTTCTAATATTTCCTTCTCTGGGGAGCGTGTGACTTTCCACACCTGTAAGGCTGATTATTGTTTTTCATGCTTCTCCAAGCTGGATTAGATGATTGCTCCTTGCTCTCCTAATTTTACATGCTTCTGAATAGATTGTTTTTCTCCTCACCTGACTGCATTTTTTTAGCCTGCCACTGATTTTTGCAGTGACTAAAAAAAGGTGGCCCAGTGAAATGAATGGTAGAATAGGAAATCTGAAAGTAACATGGCGAAGGTCATGTTAAAGATAATCTGATACTTGACATGATGATGACAACAAAAGCAACAGTGTTCCTGCGTTGCAGCAGAACACTTTTGTTAATGGTTGTTTCTGAATTCCAGGTCATCCTTGATTTATGGCTTCAATTGAGCCCAAAATTTTTGTTGCTTATCAAGATAGTTGTTAGGTTTTGCCCCACTTTATAACTTTTCTTGACACTTTTTGTTAAGCGAATTACTGCAATTGGTAAGTTACGTTAAGGTCATGTGCTGACCTTAGCCACTTGATCGTGAAGGTTTGAGATAACTAGGGCAGAAGTGATGGGCACAGATGGTTCCTGGTTTCTGGGTTGTGCCAGCCTGGCTTGCCCCTACCTTAATGTTTACTGGAGCCTTTGTGTTGTTTTGCTGCAGCCCTCTGCTGTAGAGCTGAAAGTCAAACTCGATATGCACAATTCTGGAATGGGGCATAATTTCAGGCAGGGGGAAATCTCAGCTCCTTCCTATGTTTTTGGATTTCAGCTGTCAGCTGTCACTGCCCACAAGGGACTGTAGCTCAGCAGGATCCGGATAGTGACAAGTTCTCCACTGCAGGAGATAAGAGAGAGGAGACTTAATGACTAACCCAGGGGTAGGCAACCTTGACTCTTTTATGACTGGTGGACTTCAACTCCCAGAATTCCTGAGCCGGCATGGCTCAGCATGGAAACCTCTCCCTTTCCCCTCAGCATGGCTGGCTCAGCAATTCTGGGAGTTGAAGTCCATGAGTCATAAAAGAGCCAAGGTTGCCTACCCCTGGACTAACCTGTGACTGTGTAGGTTGAATTGGAGATTGGGCTTTTGGGGGGACTGCATGAAGAAACAAAGGCTGGCTTCAGTCCCACTCTCCCCTCCAGTACCTGTTTGCTTGGTTTTTAAAGCAAAACAAGATATGCTAAATGCATTATAACCTATCAGTTAGTTTGGCCTTGTGGTGAGAATAGCACACAAGCCGTAATATTCCTTGTGACAATTTATTTATTATCACATTTGACTTTGAAGAAGCATGATAGGAAAAGCGATGCTTTGAGGCTTGCTGTTGGAGAAGAAAACAAACCAATGTATCATCGAAGACCACATAATCAACCAAGGCTTTGTGATGTTGTGGATGTATGCCATTAAGAAGAAGAAGTTGTTTTTAAAAGTCAAAGAGGTTGCCAAAAACACCAGGACACAAAGGACATCTTGATCGCATGGAAGAAGGCAAACATTACTGAAAATATCTCACAAAAATGCCTGAAGATAGAGTACCATGGAAAGAAAATTGACTATTTTTTCCCCTAATACAGGGGGTCCATTATACAGCGACGCCAGATGGAATAATCCTGCGGATTACAACTGTGTTTATGCTAAAGAGGGTGGAAGATTTGTATGATTTTATCAACCCAGCTTTGTCTGACAGATGGGAGCTTTCGAATGGCTCTCAGAGACATGCTAGGCATTTCTTCCTCATCCCCAAACAAATGATTTATTTAGGAGATGATTGTTCCTAGTGCAGGTCTTTCTAAGCCCCGCTGATGCCGGAAGGAGCAAGAGAGGAACATGTGCTGATATCGCTCTCAACAAAATAAGCCGGACATTAAAATGTTTGCCCTTAGCCAGGCGTGGGGAGTGAAGGTCAAAGGTATTAGAGTGGAGAAAAAGGCTTTTTAATGTCCATCATCTCCATAAATGTGCATTTTGAAACAGATTTTTCCAAAGCCCTCACTTTGCATTGATTAAGTCTATTATCTGCCTTTCGATTTATGCACTTGAAGTGATTTGCTTAATCTAAAACTTTTCCATATTTTAAAAAAATATAGTGTATAAAAGCCAGCGCTAGTTTTAAAGGCTTATTTTTCTCAAGATAGTGCAAATCTTTCTACACCAGCTTTACCTCCCTTCAAAAATGCATTATAACAGTGGTGGCAAACCTATGGCACGCGTGCCAGAGGCGGCACTCAGAGCCCTCTCTGTGGGCACGCGCGCTGTTGCCCCAGCACCACCTCCCCCCCGCAGCCCCCTCCTCACCAGCAGCCCCTTCGGAGGAGAGTTGCCCCGGGTGCAGCCCGCGCAGAGCAGCACAACCAAAGACATGGCAGCCAGGTAGCAGGGACAAAACTCCACCCTCACGCCCCGTCGCGTGCAGATGATGCTGCAGGGCGCGGGCGGAGGGCATGGCTGCTATGGTGCTGCAGGGCCACCTGGGCGATCTGCTTCAGCAGGCCGTGGAGGTGGTAGGTGGCCCTGCGGGTGGGGGGGCAGGGCAGGGGGCAGAGTGAGGATCGGGGAGGCAGGGGAGGGGGCAGGGGTGGGGCGGTTTTGGGGTACTTGGTGTCTAAAAGGTTCGCCATCATGGCATTATAATCTCCAGGGGAGTCACCCTCATTGCTGTTATTTTATGGGCAGACCAATTCTCCTTTGTCATTTGGGACAGGAACATTGAATTTTTAACAGAATTGTACAATTGTTTTGCTACAACAATTATTTCCAGCGAAGCCACTTTCAACGCGATTTCAAAATAAGGCAGTCGAATAGACTAGACTAGACTAAAATTCTTTATTCTTAAAAAGAAAAGAATCTTCATTCCTAAAAATATATTAAAAATATTAAATAATATTGAATTCTTTAATATTTTAAGAAATTTTTTATGTAAATTAATAATATTTTAAGAATAATTTTTACTCTTAAAACTATGATATTAAAAATATCAAATAATATTTAAAAAATATCCTTTATTTGTAAAAAGCCCCCTTAGGTGAGGCAATGTTTAGAAAGTTGGATGAATTAACTTGACTATTGGCGAATAAGTATTTGCAATCTGACTTACCTCACAAAATTGTTGTGACTTTTTCTAAAAAAAAAAAATAGAAGGAGGAACTTCATATGCTATTTTAAACTGATTGGGGGAAAGATTGGAATATGGCTGCTTATTTTATTCCAGGGCGATTTGCAGAAAGGGTGGTCAAAAAAATCAAGATGTTGGTCTTGTGTGATGATGATAGACACCGTCATGAGTTCTTTTACCCCAACATATTTTTATTTACAATTTTGGACATTGTTGTGTGGGTCTTAGTACAGTGTTGAAGAAAAAGTCTTCATCATGGTTCAGTCCAAGCCGGGGATAAATAACATGGTGGCTGCTTTAGAAAGAAGGTTGCAGTTTATTGAAGAGGAGAGCCAGACAGAAAGATGGCTCTGGAAGAAAAGAGAGAGAGCACATGTAGGGAGCGGGTTTTTATACCCTCTGGAGCATTTTGTTTGGAGTTGTTTCCTGTTCCTGTTTGAGGCTTTGTATTTCCTGTGTCATGTATTCTGACCTGAGTCTGGGTGTGCCCTTTGGCATCTGTGAGTTAATCCTATTATGTCCTGTCTTAGATTTTAGGTGTCTTTGTCTTCTTAATCTTCTAGCTGGGGGCTTCCAACCTTCCTGGATGGTTTACATCTGCATAGAGCTGGTTTCTGCTTGGGGGAGGGAGACTTGGGGCTATTAAGAAAACTGGGCATGCTTTTCTGCCTCTTTAAGATCCTTTGAGGAAATATATTTTTCTGCCCTTTTAATATTTCCTTCTCTAGGGGGGCTGACTTCCCACAACAGTAAACTATTTTACATGGCATGGCATTAATTTAAGAACATGGACCAGTCACAGTTTTCTTGTACCACTGGGAAAATATCCCAAAAAATCCACAGCTGGATGATCCTATTATTAGGATCAATCAAAACATTGATCCAATAACATTCCTTCCTTCCCAGTGCTGGACAATTGCATATGAAAGCCACATCTGGGTGTCTCCTGGGAGCGTCTGTCTGGAAGAACCTCAGTCTAATAAACCATTGTTTATTACATCATGGTAATTATATCAAACTTATCCTCTGAATTATATATAATATTGATATATAATTATATCTAACATCCTTTCTCTTTCTCTACTGTCCTGCAGTACCGTCTTGTTCTATTTTTTTTTTTTTTTACTTTTAACATGGCTTCTGAAGTTTTTATCTAAAAGCACCATGATTTTTCCTGTGCCAATAAATTTGTGCTCTTCACAGAAGAGAGAATGTTAGCCTTCGGTAAAAATTAAGAACAAATGCAGTTTCTACAGTCCCAAGAATAGGCCCTTGTGCTATTGTCAAAAAAATGAGGCTGGTTCAAAAGGCTGGAGCATTTGTAATGTTGAAAAAGGATCTGGGCTCTGCTCTCAGCCAAGGATCAGGAAAAGGCAAGCTTGTATTGTTTCTTGTCATTGATCTCTTTTCCCAGATGCCGCTGGCTTTCCCTAGTCAACGAAGCCTTTGGCCATGCATAATTAACCAGCATTCCCGGGAGACTCTCTGCATTCTGCTGCCACTTCTGGGCTCCCATCTACTCCATTACCACCGAAAATACAGGAGGCTGGTGGTAATAAAAATGTAAGTCAAATTTGGGAGTAACTTTTGCCTTCTGGGGTTCAAAACACTTCTCTTTGGCATGGAACAGGCAGCAATTTAGGAATGGAAGAAGGCCAAAACACGGTCTGAAATGACCTCTCCCTGCTATGGTTTTCAACTAGAGTGCTTTGTCTAAGATTACAGGTGACATATCCCCAATAGCCGACTCCGATTTGGCTTCAGTCATCGCAAGCTCCCGCTGAAACGCAAATGCTCTGTACGTTTACTTGATATCGGCTGCCATCTGAATTTGATCTCTCTCTCTCCCTTCCCCCCCCCCTGCCTCGACATCTCTCTGTTTCTGCTTGTCATGCTTGTCTGCTTTGTTCCTCTCCGTCTTATGTACTGTAATTGGTTTTTGGGCAAGTGCCCACTAAAGGATCATGGGAAACCTGCCTAGAATCCCATCCATTCCTGTCATCTCATTATTTGTAAATATGCAGGAAATACTGGAAACCGCTGGTCTGACTCTCAGGGCAGAGCTTTTCAAGAAACGACTAAGTGTATTCAGAAAATAAATTGTAGAATTAACTAAATAAAGCAGATATTCTTTTTTTTTTTTGTCCATTGGTCCTCTGAGTTGGGTCCAGGTTTCATAGTGATCATGGTTCTTTCTTTCTTTCTTTCTTTCTTTCTTTCTTTCTTTCTTTCTTTCTTTCTTTCTTTCTTTTCTTCCTTCCTTCCCTTTCTCTTCTTCTCTCTCTTCCTTCCTTCCTTCCTTCTTTCTTTCTTTCTTTCTTTCTTTCTTTCTTTCTTTCTTTCTTTCTTTCTTTCTTTCTTTCTTTCTTTGTTATAATGACAAGTCAGAAGAAGGTGGAGCTTTATAGCTATTTAATTGATGTTTAGCTACTGTGGAATAATCTCTCTTCCTCTGCCACATGCCAACAGTTGAACCAGTATTTCTGGATCGATTCTTGACTCACAGGATTGCTTCTGATGCAGCAATATTGACCTCCTGGGCAAGACCAGTAGATGGTGACAGCCATATTTTGTAATAAGCTGCACTCATTTTTCTTTGGGCAAACTCTCTTCCATGGCAACCAGTTTGTTGAGATGGTCCACCAGAAGCCCTGACAACGGAAAATGCAGCTTCTGGCTCCCAAAGTTTGGGAATCTCACTGTGTTGCTCAACCGGTTATTTGAAAATGTAAGACCATGAGAAAGAAATGGAAATGTTTCTTAAAAAGAGAAAAAAATGACAAGAAGCATCTTTGATTACTGGAAGAATTGGAAAAAAAATAAGTACGCCCAGAGTTACCTTATGGTAAGATAAATGTGGTCAATAAATTTTAGAAACAAACAAACAAACAAACAAACAAATAAGTAAACAGTGGGAATGGAGGACTTAGAAGAAGAGGGTCAAGAAGAAGAGGGATGCTGTGTTAAATATAAAAGTCAGGGACCATCACAAAAGAAATCTGCTGTGGTCATACAGGGAATTCCCTGAGGACAATATCACCCAAGAGACCAAAAAAAAAAAAAAAAAAAAAAAGAGAGAGAGAGAATGGATCAAGAGGTCAGAGAAGACCAAGAAAGTCATGAATGGATGCTGCAGATAGATCCTCCAAGAGAAAGGAGAGCAGGCCAGATAACAAAAGGCAATATACATGGAGATGGTGGAAATCAGGATGGTTTGCGAAAAGAGGAAGTTAGAAAGAAGTATGGCGAAGGGAGTGGGTGTAAACAAGAGTTAATTATGTTCTCTTTTCATCTTCTCATGCCTTTCTTTTGTTCAGTATTTCTCTCTTTTTTCACTTTGTGTAACATTGCTTATCTTTCTAACCCCTTGATGAGCCTCTCTTTCTCTTTCCTATAAAATATATGGAATAAAGTTATATCTGGTTAACTGTTAACTAATGTGTATAATTAGTACTGATGGCTCTATTGCAGAAATAGAACAAAAAGATATAGAGGATGCAAAAAAGCTGCAGATGCACAACTCAATGCAATGTTATGCATGATAGTACTTAAATGTTATTTTGAATACAATACTGTATTCAATTGGATATTTTCATTTTTGGGGGAGTCAAGCAATAAAGTGTAGAATAAAACTGTAGAATATCTTCCTTAGTATATTTTTATTGTGCTCTGATTTGTGTACAAAATAATAGATCTGTATGCAGCACAAAAATGGCTAACAATGCAAACTAAATTATTTTTTTTTAAAAAATATTTGTGCAAATACGTTGCCTGCTTTTCATGATTAAATAAACCTCAAGTAGGCTATGGCGGTAATAAAACCCAAACAGAATTACATAATTCATGATTTTTTTTAAAAAAGTCAAGATCAACCAGTATTAACTATGAACACAGAAAGTCTCCAGAATGCAACATCACATTTGATGTATCTAATTCAGGACAGGTAGTCTTCAACCACAATTAGGGCCCAAATTTCTGTTTGCCCCATTTTACCACCTTTCTTGCCACAGTTGTGTTAAAATGAATCACTTCAGTTGTTAAGTTGGTAACACGGTTGTTAAGTGAATCTGGTTTCCCAATGACTGCTTGTCAGAAGGTCACAGAAGCTGATCACGAGACCCCAAGGCATGGCAACTGTCATAAATATGAGTCAGTTGCCAAGAGTCTGAATTTTGATCACATGACCATGGAGATGCTGCAACGGTCGTAAGGGTGAAAAATGGCCATAAGTCATTTTTTTCCAGTGTTGTTGTAACTTCAAATGATCACTAAAGGAACGGTTGTAAGTTGAGGACTATTCTAAGTAGAACTGTTAAGTCTACCCAAAAGCCATTAAATGAAGATCCTGAACGCTAACAGATTGAAAAAAAAGAAGATAAATCACTTCTGTTGTTGTTGTTAGTTGCGAAGTCGTGTCCAACCCATCGCGACCCCATGGACAACTTTCCTCCAGGCCTTCCTGTCCTCTACCATCTTCTGGAGTCCATTTAAGCTCATGCCTACTGCTTCAGGGACTCCATCCAGCCACCTCATTCTCTGTCGTCCCCTTCTTCTATTGCCCTCAATCTTTCCCAGCATTTGGCTCTTCTCCAGCGAGTCCTTCCTTCTCATTAGGTGGCCAAAGTACTTGAGTTTCAACTTCAGGATCTGGCTTTCTAAAGAGCAGTCAGGGATGATCTCCTCTAGGACTGACCGGTTTGATCGCCTTGCAGTCCAGGGGACTGGCAGGAGTCTTCTCCAGCACCATAGTTCAAAGGCCTCAATTCTTTGGCGCTCAGCCTTTCTTATGGTCCAACTTTCACACCAGTACATTGCAACTGGGAAAACCATGGCCTTGACTATACGTACTTTTGTTGGCAGGGTGATGTCTCCGCTTTTTACTATGCTGTCTAGATTTGCCATAGCTTTCCTCCCCAAGAGCAAGCGTCTTTTAATTTCTTGGCTCCAATCCACTTCTAGACAATATTATTTCCTTCCAAAGGAAAGGATTGGAAATGTTCATGGTTATACATAATGAAAAGTATATAAAAAAGAGCTACATAATGAAAAGTATATAAAAAAGAAGACTGAGCTTCATCATATACATTTAATAATATATATTGTATCGAAATGTTACACTATCAGATGGTTTAGGAATATAAAGGTTTGCAGGTGAGATTGTCCGAATTTATTTTTATAAATCTATGAGGGGGATAAATCTGTAAAAACATGCCTCATCTTCAGACGATACACACTGTAGTAAGCAGCAGTTTTTATTAATCATCATATCATGTTCAGCATCTCCTCCCTGGATTGCTGATATTTTTAGAAAAGATCACCAACCAGTTTAAAATCTGGTTTCGCAGATGCTTTACGCAATGTTCAAATCATTGGACACCATTTTAATTGAGTTATTGTTATCCAATTTGTAGACAAATTGGATTGTAATCCCTTTCGCCTCCTACTCCTCCTTATTCTTTCATCTTCTGCTGACTATTACTTCAGCTAATACCGTTTCACTTTCTTGTTTTTAGCACTCGATAAGAATTACATGCCTGCTGGATTTCCAGGCGTAAAGCAGGAATTTACTACTGAAAGAAAAATTGAATGTTATAACAACTACTCTTCAGCTCAACATTTGTTTAAAGGGATTAAACCTACAGAAGCCAACACTTTGGACTCATTGCTAGACTAAAATATTCCAATAACCAAAGCATACAAACTGAGCCTCTGAATTACAAAACGCTGTAAAAACTGTACAAAAATCCTTATGGTAACCCAATCAAGCTACCAGCTGACTCAGAACTAAATAAACCAACCTCCTTTCTGACATGCTCATTTCCAGGCTTTTCATTTCATCAGCGCTGATTGCATTCTCCTGGCTGAAGAAAATGAACCAGGGGACCTTTTCTTCCAGCAACAGCTTCTTCTTCCCTGTCTCTTTTTCCTCCCTGCCTGCTGAGCTTTCCTTCCACAGCTTCTTCTTGTCCCCTTTCCCGCCAAAACCACCTCCTTTTATAGCCTCTCCTCTCCCCCCTCCTTTTGTCTTCAGTTCACCTCCAGCTACACAAGTGCCAATCAGCTGGAGCCCTGCGGTGCTCCTGCTGAGCCCCAACAGTCCTGCAGCTCCAGCTGCCTCTCCCTTAGGCTTGTGTTGCTTCAGCTCATTCCCCTCGCCTGCTATACTTGTCTAGGCAGGTCGCATACCACCTGCCGCATGCCAAAGTACCACTGGTGGTACACATACCACCAGATGAAAAGCCCTGGTTAAGAGAATCTGGCTTCTCCATTGACTTTGCTTGTCAGAAGGTCGCAAAAGGGGATCACATGACCCTGAAACACAGCAATAGTCATAAACATGAACCAGATGCCAAGGGTCTCAATTCTGATCACATGATCACAGGGATGCTGCGAAGATCATAACTGTGAAAAACGGTCATAAGTCAAATTTTTCAGTGCAGTTGTAACTTTGTACTAAACAAACTGTTGTAAGTCAAGGACTCCCTGTACTTGTACAATAAAGGACTTGAATGAGTCTAACTAAATTTGGAATGTAATTCTTGTCTTTTCAACAAAACAGTATTTTTTTTGCTACTGGTGTTCAAGCTGCAACAAGTCAGCTCCATTTCTTGCTTTATCTACTGGATTTAGGTATGCATGAAGAATGGGTTGACAGTCACACCTGCTCTGATACAATAATTCTTTTCAAAAGCCATGAAAGTACATCTTTACTTGCCAAGCACTGTTAAGTGTTACATTACCATGGGTTCTACGCAGCATTGATTTGACTAACTCCAAATGGGCATCTGAAAATTATTCTTTCAAGTAGTCACATTCTTTGTCTCATGGTGAGGAATTATGGATAGATGGGAATGTATCTGCTTTGAGAAGTCTGATCATATTACTATTAAATTTATTTCCCTCCTTTACTGAACGGATTTCTTGCATGCAGAAAGAATTTAAGGGAAGTGCACGCAGGGACTCCTGATAGTAGCAAAATAACCTTGGAGGCAGCTTCCCATTGAGCATGCTGAGACTGGACAGAAATCTCCATACCAACAGAGATTTATAGCTCAGGGTTGAATTGAGGGATCCTTGGTGCTCTCTGAGCTTAACTGTTTCCTTGCAGACCCAAACTAGGCAACCTCATTAGTGCTGGAAGGGAGTAGGGTTTGTGGAGAGGAGGCCTGAAGGGGTCTTTGGTGCTCTCTGAGCCTGACTGCTTTTGTGCAGACATCTCATGACCCAAGTTGTTGTTGTTAGTTGTGAAGTTGTGTCCGGCCCATCGCGACCCCATGGACAACGTTCCTCCAGGACTTCCTGTCTTCTACCATTTTCTGGAGTCCATTTAAGCTCACGCCTACTGCTTCAGAGACTCCATCCAACCACCTCATTCTCCGTCGTCCCTTTCTTCTCTTGCCCTCAATCTTTCCCAGCATCAGGCTCTTCTCCAGTGAATCCTTCCTTCACATTAGGTGGCCAAAGTACTTGAGTTTCAACTTCAGGATCTGGCCTTCTAAAGAGCAGTCAGGGTTGATCTCCTCTAGGACTGACCGGTTTGATCGCCTTGCAGTCCAGGGGACTCGCAGGAGTCTTCTCCAGCACCATAGTTCAAAGGCCTCAATTCTTTGGCGCTCAGCCTTTCTTATGGTCCAACTTTCACAGCCA
>NW_015390464.1:39079-42045 GCF_001527695.2 Protobothrops mucrosquamatus | reverse complement strand
AAATGGCTGTCCAATCTCTTCTTAAAGACTTCCAGTGTTGGAGCATTCACAGCTTCTGGAGGCAGGTTGTTCCACTGATTAATTGTTCTAACTGTCAGGAAATTAGTTCTATGTTGCTTCTCTCTTCGGTTAGTTTCCATCCGTTGCTTCTTGTCTTGCCTTCAGGTGCTTTGGAGAATAGCTTGACTCCCTCTTCTTTGGGGCAGCCCCTGAGATACTGGAAGGCTGCTATCATGTCACTCCTAGTCCTTCTCTTCATTAAACTAGACCAGGGGTAGGCAACCTTGGATCTTTTATGACTTGTGGACTTCCACTCCCAGAATTCCTGAGTCAGCATGGCTAGTTCAGGAATTCTGGGTATTGAAGTCCACAAGTCCTGAAAGAGCCAAGGTTGCCCACCCCTGAACTAGACATACCCAATTCCAGCAACCTTGTGCTTTGGAGATTCTTCCAGGAAATGGGGAGGGAAATAACGGCTTGGTTCTCATGCCGTCTACTTTGAAATCCAGGATGAGGCCATCAGATTATTTTTTTTTAATCAAAGGCTCTCCTGGGGGAGGGGAATGCAGACTGATGAGTTGAACGGTCTTCTCCCATAGGGGAATAATAGCAGCCAACGTTACACCTGGGTTGGAGCAGTACAGGTAGCCCTTGGCTTAAGGATCACAGTTGAGCCCAAAATTTCCCGTTGCTAAGCAGGATAGTTAAGGGAGTTTCGCCTCATTTTACGATTTCTTTTGTCACAGGTGTTAAGTGATTTTGTTATTTAGTAAATCGTGAGGTCATTAAGCAAATCGGGCTTATCCTATTGGCTTTGAGGAATGTGGGGAAAAGCAGGCAGAGGCAGGCCAGGACCCTTCAGGAGTGGGACAGGAGGAACAGGAGAGACCGAGTTCAGGCGATGAGCAAGGGCCACCCCCACCTGATCCTAGAGCATGGAGAGTGGAGAGAAGGAGGGAACAACGCAGGCAGGCTCAGCTACTCGGGAGGAGAGTGTCCCGCCCTTCTCCACAAGGAACACCTGGAGACTGAGATTTAAGGAAAGGCATTTGTCAGGAACAAACGCTGATTTCTTGGAGGGTTGTGTGTGCTGTTGCTGATCTCTTGTTCTGTGACTTCTGCTTGGAAACCCGGAAACTCTGACCATTGGACTGGCTGACAATGTTGCTTGGATGTTCAAAGATCACGGACTGTATTTCGGCTTCCCTTTTGAAACTGCTCAGGCAAGCGTGTATTCACACAGACTCGTTAGGTTTATGATGCAGGTGTCATTCCTTGTTATCTCCGTGGCCTTGAGTAAATTCCTCTCCTAATCAGACTGTATGTGAAACTACTTGCAGCCAGAGGCGGCTGCAGATGTGTGTCTTCTTTTGTTTGGAGGCTTGCCAGAAACGTGGGAGCATTTGGGGAAAATTTGGAGCAATTAAAGGGCGGTTTGAATTGCCAGCTGACGGCATTGCCTCTGTGCTTTGCCCTGGGTCATCACAGTTCCTGCTTCTCTGGGTGTTGGCTGCCCTGATTAGTTGTTTCCTCCATGAGCTTTTAAACGCTGCGTAGATGGGTTTCTCTCTGTGTTTCTGTTGATGGCTGATTTGTCAGAATGCCAAGCTTCCAGACATCAGGTGGTCATTGGAAGATATGATGAACATTCCTTGATCTCTCAGTGAATAAACAAATTGAACCACAGTTTCATTTCTGGCGTTGTTAACATGTCAGATTGAAGCAGATCAAAAAATGCCAGCGGTATTTGAAGCTTATATCACGTGGAAGGATGACTAGAATCTATCAGAAAAAAAACTTATTAATGGACGTCTTTGGTTTGCAGGTTACTAAAGTGTAGAACAAAACTTTCTAATCTGTTGTTGATGAAGATTCTCAGTCATCCAGGTTGAGTTGTCTGGAAGTTGAATCAGGACTTCTTTTTCCTTTTTCCTTTGAAATGTTTTGCTGTTTATCCAAGTAGCTTCTTCAATCTGAGCAAGTTGGCTGGGGAGGGGCATATATGTCCTCCAGTGAGATTTCAGGCCTCACCTAATCTGAATGGGCTCCTTAGGTCATGGGTAGGCAGCCTTGTCTCTTTTATGACTGGTGGACTTCAACTCCCAGAATTCCTGAGCCAGCATGGCTCAGCTTGGAAACCTCTCCCTTTCTCCTCAGCATGGCTGGCTCAGGAATTCTGGGAGTTGAAGTTCACGAGTCATAAAAGAGCCAAGGTTGCCTACCCCTGCCTTAGGTGAATAGACAAAGAATCAATCATTAAGAGTCCTTGCTCCTAAATCCTTCTCTGTTCCAATCTGCTGTTAATTTTTCAGAAAAAAATAATAATACAGACTGCTGACAAACCTTTCTGCAAGCACAATGGCTCCTACACATTGTCTTCTGTCTTTTTTTTTTTACTGGAGAAAATCTAATAAATACCCTCCTCAAATAGCATTGGTGAGATATTGCATGCTTTGTTATAAGTAGTTGGTCTCTTGGTAAAGTATTTTTTTCCCCATGTAGATAAATTCTACCTAAAGTGAAATTCTACACGTTTTCTGAATAGTTTTTATCCCAGAGCTGTAATTGCACTCAACAACGAACTAAAGGGCCACCATCAGTGAACTGTTGGACAGCATTACTTGGTCTGTTGTGTGGATGTTGGGTGGTTTTAGGGGTGGGGATTGTGGTGGTGGGGGAGTGTGTTTGGGGATTATGTGTGTGGGACTTGGCTTTTGGGTGTCAAGTAAATTTCGTTGTATATGTATACTATGTACGCACATACAATGACAATATAATAAATAATAAATAAAGATGTCCCACTTATTTAAGTGTCAGGTTTATTCTATTTAACAAACTATGTATTTCTCTTCAGAGGCAGGCCTTAACATTAATATCTCCCTATTTCTTTTTCTTCAGAGTCAATGTTGGAAGGCTATATCGCATGGCAGGGCTATAGCACATGGAAGAAAAAGCTCACACCAGGG
>NW_015390464.1:35659-38638 GCF_001527695.2 Protobothrops mucrosquamatus | reverse complement strand
GACAATATAATAAATAATAAATAAAGATGTCCCACTTATTTAAGTGTCAGGTTTATTCTATTTAACAAACTATGTATTTCTCTTCAGAGGCAGGCCTTAACATTAATATCTCCCTATTTCTTTTTCTTCAGAGTCAATGTTGGAAGGCTATATCGCATGGCAGGGCTATAGCACATGGAAGAAAAAGCTCACACCAGGGCGTCTTTGGTTTCCAGGTTACCCAAATATGGAACAAAGCCTGCTGGAAGTACCGCCCAGCCTGTTCCAAATGGGACGGCACCTCACCTTTCAGGGAATACACAGATCATTGACAAAAATTTCAGCAAGCACAATGGCACCGCTCGCCTGTCTTCCTTTGCTTTTAACTGGAGAAAGTCTAACAAATTCCCTCTGGGAAGTCGGATCGGTAATGAATATAACTCCAGTCAGGATCCCAGGGAACGAGTGACCGGGTCGGAAAAACGTCCTCCGTCTGAAGGATCAGTTAGTCAGGAAGTACTCAGGACCGCTTCAAAGACCCCTTTTTCCAAAACAGCGAAACAAGACAACATGTTGGTATCCCCTGCAGAAGAATTCCGTCAGAAATGTTTGCCCGGTCTGTCTAATTCGAAGTATGTCAAAAGTTCTTTGTTAAGCAGGACTCCCTACTCTGGATTTAACGCACCAAAGCCGCAGTTGAATGGGGTTTGTGGGAACCAATCGGTGACAGGCTTGCAGAGGATTAGAGGGAATCATTTGGTCCCTCGGAGTAGCTCAGGGGAGAGCCTGGGGAGATCCACAGACAATGTCCCACCCTCTTGTGAAAAAATGGTCCGGTCGCAAAGCTTCTCACATTCCCTTCAAAGCTCTCTCTTGCCTCCTGCATCTCTTACCAGATCCCACTCGTTTAACAGAGCAGTGGATCTGACAAGGCCTTACCAAAATCAACACCTGGCTCTTAGACCATCCCAGAGGTCGAATCTCCTGTCAAGAAGTGCGCGCCAGTTAGACGCGCCCAACGGGAATGAACCTCTGAGGTACGAATTGCCTAGGTCGTTGGCTGCTCTAGCACCTTCCCATGTCAAGAAACAGTCCCTCTTCAACGGTTCGGGGGACGCCTCTCCCCTGAGATTCAGATCAGGCCGCCCTTCATTGCTGAAGCCCGTGAGCCAGCCTTTGGGTAGAAAGATCCCCGTGGATGGCAGCGCCAGGAAAGACCCCGCAAATAGTCTAATGGAAGATCTGGAAGATTCCGCGGACGCTGAAAGAGATGCCGATGCAAAAGAAACTCAGAGCAACGATTTTGTAGAGAGCAGCTATAAAATGTGCATGGATGGCGACGTGGATGAAATATCAATATCTTCCCTGTCCTCTTCGGAGAAAAATGACCTTAGTGAAGATTTTAGCGATGATTTCATAGATCTGGAAGATCCCGGCCGAACCATGCTAATTGGAGAAGAGAAAGTTCCTGCTGAAAAGCTGGAAGGTAGAAACGGAATACCACCACAATTGCTATCTTTTCAGGAAAACGAGAAGTCGAACTGCAACAACGAGGAATGGCTGCATATACATATGTCAGGTAAATAGGCAGGGTGTTTTTTTTCCAGTGCTTATTTTAGAAGCTAATGGAACAGATAACATGCTGGTACCTCTTATCAAATAACCATTCCACTATTTAACTTCTTTTTTTTAAAATAAATTTTTTATTAATTTTCTAATTTTACATTTAGGTATTTAAAAAGCAACATGGTGGCTGGGTAATAATTAATAATTAATAATAATAAAAAAGTTGGAAGGGATCTTGGAGGTCATCTAGTCCAACCCCCTGCTCAGGCAGGAAACCCTATACCATTTCGGACAAATGGCTGTCCAGTCTCTTCTTAAAAACTTCCAGTGTTGGAGCATTCACTGCTTCTGGAGGTAGCTTGTTCCACTGGTTAATTCTACTATTTCATATTTAAGCTAATACAATTCTTATTATATCAACTAAATAAAAACATCATTATTACATTTATCAATAGGTTTTTAGCTTATACAGATCTTAATTACTTTTACATTCAATCTTTACATTCAATCAATGTCCTGTTATTAGTTTTTCCCAATTTTTAGTTTCCCATCAATATTCAAATTTAACATTTGACATTTATAATTTCCAGGTTTTAGGTAACCAAAGTTTCCTTTATCTCAATTCATAACAGAGTCTAATATTCCAAATATGCATCTTATCTATTTGGATATAACCTTGTTCTATTTCCTAAAAGTTATCTATTTCCCCTCAGCTTACAGCATCTAATTAATAATACCGTATCCCCTTTAATAAATCAAAGCCCATTTGATATATATTGTCTGGGTTAATCAATAAATCAAACATATTCATAATATTTTTTCTTTTTCTTTTGGTTCTAATTCTTAAGTATTAAACAAATAGCATCCTTATTTTTAACTAATTTCCAAATATTTTAAATTTAATGACCAAAATTTCCCTTCTCTCTATTAACTTCTTTATTAATGTTGTTAATCCTGAACATTCGGCATTTGAAAGTCCAAATGTACATTCGCTTTTCAAGTAATGTTAAAATTGAGATAATATTAATAATAATAATAATAATAATAATAATAATAATAATAATAATAATAATAATAATAAAGTTGGAAGGGACCTTGGAGGTCATCTAGTCCAACCCCCTCCTCAGGCAGGAAACCCTATACCATTTCGGACCAATGGCTGTCCAGTCTCTTCTTGAAAACTTCCAGGGTTGGAGCATTCACCGCTTCTGGAGGCAGGTTGTTCCACTGGTTAGTTTATTTATTTATTTATTTATTTATTAATTACATTTATATCCCGCCCTTCTCCTTACGGACTCAGGGCGGCTGACAATTAGATAAAATACTAACATATATACATATTATACCTGATTAAAATTTGATTAAAACGAAATATTTAAATATGTCCAATTAAAAGTAATTAAAACCCCTTTAAAATCCCTTAGGCCAGTCCCG
>NW_015390464.1:12792-34646 GCF_001527695.2 Protobothrops mucrosquamatus | reverse complement strand
CAGCTGACTATGCCGAGGCGCTGGAAGCCACAGCCACTCGGTCTTGGACGGGTTGAGTCTGAGTCTGTTCCTCCCCATCCAGACCCTCACGGCCTCCAGGCATCGGGCCATCACGTCAAGGGCATCGTTGGGGTGGCCCGGGGTGGATATGTACAGCTGAGTGTCATCAGCGTACTGATGGAAATCCACCCCGAAGTCAGTTGTTCTAACTGTCAGGAAGTTTCTCCTTAGTTCTAGGTTGCTTCTCTCCTTGGTTAGTTTCCATCCGTTGCTTCTCGTCCTGCCTTCAGGCGCTTTGGAGAATAGCTTGACTCCCTCTTCTTTGTGGCAGCCCCTGAGATATTGGAACACTGCTATCATGTCCCCCCTCGTCCTTCTCTTCATTAAACTAGACATACCCAATTCCAGCAACCGTTCCTTATATGTTTATATGTCATATTTGAGTTAATGGTGCAACTTGAACCCTTGAAAGCTAACATTTTCAGCTTAAGAGGTGCTTAATGTCTATGGAGATTCTCAATCATCCAGATCATGGTTGTCCCAGAGATGCTTTTTCCGAAAGGCAACTAGACTTTCTTGGGTTTTTTTCCTCCTTGAAAATGTTTCACTTCTCATCCAAGAAGCTTCTTCTTCCCAGTTGCCTTTTGAAAAAAAACATCTTTGGGACAACCATGATCTGGATGACTGAGAACCTCCATAGACATTTGCATCAGTTGTAATTTCTAAGTAAATCTTCAAGATTAGCCCCATTTCAATATGAACCCAGGATCCAGTCCACTTGCTTTTTTCTGGGTAAAATTCTGGTCTTCTGGGGAAGCTGATTCAGGTTCACTAACCAAGACAAGCTTCCTTAAAAGTGTGATTGTTCACTAGGGTGGCACATTGTGGGTTCACAGCCTTTGGCTTAGTCCGCAGAGGAATGGCGTAACGAGTCCAGGGCTTCCCCCTTCAGTAGGAGAAGACAGAACTAGTGTGGTTTAGCGTCCTGTGTGGGTCACCGAATACAATTTGAGAGCTGTTTTGATGTGATCAAAGTTTACTCAAGTGCCTTAGTCCCGAAAAGGAAATACTGTTAAATACTGTTAAAATACTGTTAAAGGAAATAGTGTTAAATTAAGAATCTGTATACCAGTGATGGCGAACCTTTTAGAGACCGAGTGCTCAAAAATTGCCCCCCGCCCCCCATTCCACCCTACTACCGCTCTGCCCCGCCCCTGCCCCGCCCCTGATCACTCCACCCGCCGGGCCACCCACCACCTCCATGGCCGGCCCCAGATTGCCCAGACGGCCCAGCAGCACCACGGCAGCCGCACCCTGCATCCACACCCCACAACATCAACTGCGCACAACGGGGCGTGAGGACGGAGTCTTGTCCCCGCTGCCCAGTTGCCATGTCCACGGGCCACGCTCTGGGGGGGCTGCTGATGAGGAGGGGGCTGTGGGGGGAGACAGGTCTGGGGTGATGGTGCGCGTGCCCTCAGAGAGGGCTCTGAGTGCCGCCTCTGGCACGTGTGCCATAGGTTCGCCACCACTGCTGTATACTGTATACTTTTTCGTGCGGCTGCTGATAAAAACAGGATTGCCAACATGATCGCCAACGTCCGATAACGGATATGGCACAAGAAGAAGAAGAAGAAGATACTGTATTGTATTTAGTTTTTTCCCCCTCTTTTATTTAAGAAGTAGATGACAAGAGTGAAAGTACCAAACATCCCATTGGGAACAATGAAATTTCTTTGGAAATGGATTACAGAGTTGGTTCCTCTTTTGAGCTTTCCCCGTCTGACAGCTCGGATGGGACCTACATGTGGGACGAAGAAGGGCTGGAGCCCATTGGAAGCGTCCATCCATGCGGCAGTTTTGATTCCTCAGAAATGAACAGCATCGTACGTATTCTTTGTTTTTATTTATATATATATATTATCAGTACCGTGCAATTGTATCTCACATTAACTCCATCGTTTTCTGGAGAATTCCACAGCCCATGCAGCATTTACGAAGGTCCCAGTTTTCATAAAGGCAGGAAATGAGAATAATTGGAGAAATTAGAAATAGAGGGGAGACCGGTTAATATAACAAGCTGCCTTTATAAGCTCGGTTGATCTTTAAAAAAATAGAAATAAGCGCCTTTGCTTATATTGCTTTTGCAGTTGTAACTTTTGCTACTGTTTGATTACATTCACTTAATGGTATTTTGAAGTATTTATTTGAAATATTTTAAATTTTAAAAAAAAGTTAAAATAAAGAGGTCCTATTCTTCAAAATTCTTTAGAAGTGTTTTTGCAGCTCAGGAGCAAGAGTGATCAGTGTTGTTTGAAAGACAGCTGCTTAGGATGTTGTCGTGTCGAGGATATTCAGTATTCTATATTTTTGTCTTTGACTAATGGCCTGTGGAAATTGAGGATGCATCAGGAAGTTTGTAAACGCTTGATATTAAGCTGGAAGTCTGGGACCGAAACCTTGTGGAAAGTGGAGAAAGTTGGAAAACTTGAATTCTTCATTTGATGAAGAATGCTGATACTATATGCCAGGAGTAGGCAACCTTGGCTCTTTTATGACTCGTGGACTTCAACTCCCAGAATTCCTGAGCCAGCCATGCTGAGGGGAAAGGGAGAGGTTTCCAAGCCGAGCCATGCTGGCTCAGGAATTCTGGGAGTTGAAGTCCACCAGTCCTAAAAGAGCCAAGGTTGCCTACCCCTGTCCTAAGTCCTCCTGTTCTAAGCGGTGAGCCTCCTAGGCCAGGGGTAGGCAACCTTGGCTCTTTTATGACTCGTGGACTTCAACTCCCAGAATTCCTGAGCCAGCATGGCTCAGCTTGGAAACCTCTCCCTTTCCCCTCAGCGTGGCTGGCTCAGGAATTCTGGGAGTTGAAGTCCACGCGTCATAAAGGAGCCCAGGCGGCCTACCCCTGCTATATGCTAATATCACATGCTGCTTTCTTAAAGTCCCACAGAAGCCTCCTTGATCATCACAATGTGAATTTTCCAGTTGTCCTGTTTAAAGAAATCTAATTTAGTGATTGGCTTCTATCTCTAGGTAGCCCTCAGCTTACAACTACAATTTTTGTTGCTAAGTGAGATAACCGTTAAGTGAATTTTGCCCCATTTTACAATCTTGTTTGCCACGGCTTCCTTCATTGACTTGACTTGTCAGAAGATCGCAGAAGGTGATCACGTGATCCTGGGACACTGCCACCGTCGTAAATACCAAGTGTCTAATTTTAATCATGTGACCACAGGGAGGCTGCGACGGTCATGTGTGACAAACAATCACAAGTCACTTTTTTCAGTGTTATTTTAGCTTCAGACAGTCACTAAACAAATGGTTGTAAGTTGAGGCTGCCTGCAATATCTTCCATAGTGAAATGNGACAATATAATAAATAATAAATAAAGATGTCCCACTTATTTAAGTGTCAGGTTTATTCTATTTAACAAACTATGTATTTCTCTTCAGAGGCAGGCCTTAACATTAATATCTCCCTATTTCTTTTTCTTCAGAGTCAATGTTGGAAGGCTATATCGCATGGCAGGGCTATAGCACATGGAAGAAAAAGCTCACACCAGGGTGTCTTTGGTTTCCAGGTTACCCAAATATGGAACAAAGCCTGCTGGAAGTACCGCCCAGCTTGTTCCAAATGGGACGGCACCTCACCTTTCAGGGAATACACAGATCATTGACAAAAATTTCAGCAAGCACAATGGCACCACTCGCCTGTCTTCCTTTGCTTTTAACTGGAGAAAGTCTAACAAATTCCCTCTGGGAAGTCGGATCGGTAATGAATATAACTCCAGTCAGGATCCCAGGGAACGAGTGACCGGGTCGGAAAAACGTCCTCCGTCTGAAGGATCAGTTAGTCAGGAAGTACTCAGGACCGCTTCAAAGACCCCTTTTTCCAAAACAGCGAAACAAGACAACATGTTGGTATCCCCTGCAGAAGAATTCCGTCAGAAATGTTTGCCCGGTCTGTCTAATTCGAAGTATGTCAAAAGTTCTTTGTTAAGCAGGACTCCCTACTCTGGATTTAACGCACCAAAACCGCAGTTGAACGGGGTTTGTGGGAACCAATCGGTGACAGGCTTGCAGAGGATTAGAGGGAATCATTTGGTCCCTCGGAGTAGCTCAGGGGAGAGCCTGGGGAGATCCACAGACAATAATGTCCCACCCTCTTGTGAAAAAATGGTCCGGTCACAAAGCTTCTCACATTCCCTTCAAAGCTCTCTCTTGCCTCCTGCATCTCTTACCAGATCCCACTCGTTTAACAGAGCAGTGGATCTGACAAGGCCTTACCAAAATCAACACCTGGCTCTTAGACCATCCCAGAGGTCGAATCTCCTGTCAAGAAGTGCGCGCCAGTTAGACGCGCCCAACGGGAATGAACCTCTGAGGTACGAATTGCCTAGGTCGTTGGCTGCTCTAGCACCTTCCCATGTCAAGAAACAGTCCCTCTTCAACGGTTCGGGGGACGCCTCTCCCCTGAGATTCAGATCAGGCCGCCCTTCATTGCTGAAGCCCGTGAACCAGCCTTTGGGTAGAAAGATCCCCGTGGATGGCAGCGCCAGGAAAGACCCCGCAAATAGCCTAATGGAAGATCTGGAAGATTCCGCGGACGCTGAAAGAGATGCCAATGCAAAAGAAACTCAGAGCAACGATTTTGTAGAGAGCAGCTATAAAATGTGCATGGATGGCGACGTGGATGAAATATCAATATCTTCCCTGTCCTCTTCAGAGAAAAATGACCTTAGTGAAGATTTTAGCGATGATTTCATAGATCTGGAAGATCCCGGCCGAACCATGCTAATTGGAGAAGAGAAAGTTCCTGCTGAAAAGCTGGAAGGTAGAAACGGAATACCACCACAATTGCTATCTTTTCAGGAAAACGAGAAGTCGAACTGCAACAACGAGGAATGGCTGCATATACATATGTCAGGTAAATAGGCAGGGTGTTTTTTTCCCAGTGCTTATTTTAGAAGCTAATGGAACAGATAAGATGCTGGTACCTCTTATCAAATAACCATTCCACTATTTCTTTTTTTTTTTAAATATTTTTTTTATTAATTTTCTAATTTTACATTTAGGTATTTAAAAAGCAACATGGTGGCTGGGTTAATCAATAGTTCAGTAACATACAAAAATTTTAATATAAATCTCAAACCACAACCTCAAATATTTCCTCTCTTTTTCCCTTAATATCTACTATCTCATATTTAAGCTAATACAATTCTTATTATATCAACTAAATAAAAACATCATTATTACGTTTATCAATAAGTTTTTAGCTTATACAGATCTTAATTACTTTTACATTCAATTTTTACATTCAATCAATGTCCTGTTATTAGTTTTTTCCAATTTTTAGTTTCCCATCAATATTCAAATTTAACATTTATAATTTCCAGGTTTTAGGTAACCAAAGTTTCCTTTATCTCAATTCATAACAGAATCTAATATTCCAAATACACATCTTATCTATTTGGATATAATCTTGTTCTACTTCCTAAAAGGTATCTATTTCCCCCTATCCTACATCATCTCATTAATAATACCATATCCCCTTTAATAAATCAAAGCTCATTTTATATATATTGTCTGGGTTAATCAATAAATCAAACATATTCATAATATTTTTTTCTTTTGCTTTTGCTTCTAATTCTTAAGTACTAAACAAATACCATCCTTATTTTTAACTAATTTCCAAATATTTTAAATTTAATGACCAAAATTCCCTTTATCTCTATTTAACTTCTTCATTAATGTTGTTAATCCTCAACATTCGGCATTTGAAAGTCCACATGTACATTCGCTTTTCAAATAATGTTAAAATTCATAATAATAATAATAATAATAATAATAATAATAATAATAATAATAATAATAATAATAATAATAATAGTAATAGTAATAATAGTAATAAAAGTTGGAAGGGACCTTGGAGGTCATTGAGTCCAACCCCCTGCTCAGACAGGAACCCTACACCATTTCAGACAAATGGCTGTCCAATCTCTTCTTAAAAACTTCCAGTGTTGGAGCATTCACCGCTTCTGGAGGCAGGTTGTTCCATTGGTTAATTGTTCTCACTGTCAAGAAGTTTCTCCTCAGTTCTAGGTTGCTTCTCTCCTTGATTAGTTTCCACCCGTTGCTTCTTGTCCTGCCTTCAGGCGCTTTGGAGAATAGCTTGACTCCCTCTTCTTTGTAGCAGCCCCTGAAATACTGGAACACTGCTATCATGTCCCCCCTCATCTTTCTCTTCGTTAAACTAGACATACCCAATTCCAGCAACCGTTCCTTATATGTTTATATGTCATATTTGAGTTAATGGTGCAACATGAACCCTTGAAAGCTAACATTTTCAGCTTAAGAGGTGCTTAATGTCTATGGAGATTCTCAATCATCCAGATCATGGTTGTCCCAAAGATGCTTTTTCCGAAAGGCAACTAGACTTTCTTGGGTTTTTTTCCTCCTTGAAAATGTTTCAATTCTCATCCAAGAAGCTTCTTCTTCCCAGTTGCCTTTTGAAAAAAAACATCTTTGGGACAACCATGATCTGGATGACTGAGATCCTCCATAGACATTTGCATCAGTTGTAATTTCTAAGTAAATCTTCAAGATTAGCCCCATTTCAATATGAACCCAGGATCCAGTCCACTTGCTTTTTTCTGGGTAAACGCTGGTCTTCTGGGGAAGCTGATTCAGGTTCACTAACCAAGACAAGCTTCCTTAAAAGTGTGATTGTTCACTAGGGTAGCACATTGTGGGTTCATAGCCTTTGGCTTAGCCCGCAGAGAAATGGCGTAACGAGTCCAGGGCTTCCCCCTTCAGTAGGAGAAGACAGAGCTAGTGTGGTTTAGCGTCCTGTGTGGGTCACCGAATACAATTTGAGAGCTGTTTTGATGTGATCAAAGTTTACTCAAGTGTCTTAGTCCTGAAAAGGAAATACTGAAGTGTTAAATTAAGAATCTGTATACTGTATACTTTTTCGTGCGGCTGCTGATAAAAACAGGATTGCCAACATGATTGCCAACGTCCGATAACGGATATGGCACAAGAAGAAGAAGATACTGTATTGTATTTAGTTTTTTTTCCTCTTTTATTTAAGAAGTAGATGACAAGAGTGAAAGTACCAAACATCCCATTGGGAACAATGAAATTTCTTCGGAAATGGATTACAGAGTTGGTTCCTCTTTTGAGCTTTCCCCGTCTGACAGCTCGGATGGGACTTACATGTGGGACGAAGAAGGGCTGGAGCCCATTGGGAGCGTCCATCCATGCGGCAGTTTTGATTCCTCAGAAATGAACAGCATCGTACGTATTCTTTGTTTTTATTTATATATCTACATTATCAGTACCGTGCAATTGTATCTCACATTAACTCCATCATTTTCTGGAGAATTCCACAGCCCATACAGCATTTACGAAGGTCCCAGTTTTCATAAAGGCAGGAAATGAGAATAATTGGAGAAATTAGAAATAGAGGGGAGACCGGTTAATATAACAAGCTGCCTTTATAAGCTCGGTTGATCTTTAAAAAAATAGAAATAAGCGCCTTTGCTTATATTGCTTTTGCAGTTGTAACTTTTGCTACTGTTTGATTACATTAAGATCTTGTCAGTAAATTAATACTGAATTCACTTAATGGTATTTTGAAGTATTTATTTGAAATATTTTAAATTTAAAAAAAAAGTTAAAATAAAGAGGTCCTATTCTTCAAAATTCTTTAGAAGTGTTTTTGCAGCTCAGGAGCAAGAGTGATCAGTGTTGTTTGAAAGACAGCTGCTTAGGATGTTGTCGTGTCGAGGATATTCAGGATATTCAGTATTCTATATTTTTGTCTTTGACTAATGGCCTGTAGAAATTGAGGATGCATCAGGAAGTTGATATTAAGCTGGAAGTCTGGGACCGATACCTTGTGGAAAGTGGAGAAAGTTGGAAAACTTGAATTCTTCATTTGATGAAGAATGCTGATACTATATGCCAGGGGTAGGCCACCTTGGCTCTTTTATGACTCGTGGACTTCAACTCCCAGAATTCCTGAGCCAGCCATGCTGAGGGGAAAGGGAGAGGTTTCCAAGCCGAGCCATGCTGGCTCAGGAATTCTGGGAGTTGAAGTCCACGAGTCCTAAAAGAGCCAAGGTTGCCTACCCCTGTCCTAAGTCCTCCTGTTCTAAGCGGTGAGCCTCCTAGGCCAGGGGTAGGCAACCTTGGCTCTTTTATGACTCGTGGACTTCAACTCCCAGAATTCCTGAGCCAGCATGGCTCAGCTTGGAAACCTCTCCCTTTCCCCTCAGCATGGCTGGCTCAGGAATTCTGGGAGTTGAAGTCCACGCGTCATAAAGGAGCCCAGGCGGCCTACCCCTGCTATATGCTAATATCACATGCTGCTTTCTTAAAGTCCCACAGAAGCCTCCTTGATCATCACAATGTGAATTTTCCAGTTGTCCTGTTTAAAGAAATCTAATTTAGTGATTGGCTTCTATCTCTAGGTAGCCCTCAGCTTACAACTACAATTTTTGTTGCTAAGTGAGATAACCGTTAAGTGAATTTTGCCCCATTTTACAATCTTGTTTGCCACGGCTTCCTTCATTGACTTGACTTGTCAGAAGATCGCAGAAGGGCTAGTGCACTAGGACCCTGTGACGGTGGCAGCATTTATGGTTCACAGATTAAAATTAGTACACTGGTGTCCCTCCGACGCTGCCAGTACACACTGTTTGTTAGTGTTCAGTGAAAAAAGTCACAATAAAATCGAAGTCTGTCAGTGATTTGTTTACCAACATTCAACTCCGACGGACGTTATAGAAGGTATCACTTTACAATGCAATTTTTTTTTGGAGTTTTTGTGTTCTCTGTTCCTCCTTTCACTGGCGCTTCCATTTTTTTTATTGATTTGGCAATACAGCTGTCCTCATTGTTGCTTAGTTGTTTTAGATATATATACAGTATATATATTTTAAAAAACTGAAATTTATTATTATAAATATGTGAAATCTGCTCGAAAGCCTGGAAATCAGACAGGAGGGAATATTAATATGAAGACATTAAGATTTATTAGATTTAGTACTCTGAAAATATTTGCACTTAAAAAGCCTATACTAGGATTCTTAAGAGTCTTGGCTGTAATATTTTATTTCTTGAGCAGTCAAGAGCTTTTATTTGGATTTCTGCAAAGCTCAGAAAGATTGTATTTTTTTTTTAGAGCGGATCATTGTTTTTAGCAGCTGTATCAATTTTGTGACCCTGTTTTTGGTCTTTGACCCCCCAGTATCAATAAACGCAAACACAGAGGCTGAAATCGTCTACTGAAGAGATAAATTGGTTCCCTTTGAAAAAGTCAACTTTGTAAGCATCTGCTAAAACAACTTTGTTACCATCCACTAACTTTTCATTTTACTAAACAGGCTCAGAAATTTAAGATACAATCTTTCCCTTTTAGGAGCTGAAATGTAAACACTAGTGGGAATGTCTAAATACTGTCCTGTATTTGAAAACTCGGTGTGTTAAGCTGTATGAAAAGGTCTAGGTGATTTTTAGTGCAACTTCCCTTTTCTCCCCAAATTTAAATACAGTTGAATCTGTGTGATTGGGGTCCCAACCCCTATCCGTGGGATGCAGGCAGCACGGAAAACCACACATTTTCTAGTCCGTGGAAAAACCTTTCTCCATGGAACCGGTCCGTGGTGCCCAAAAGATTGGGGACCTCTGCTGTATGATATTGAATATTTAAGCAGCTCTTTAGAAATCTTGTGAGTAGAGGCTAGATGGCAGCACAACAGTGTATAATAATAACTGGTGTAAACATTCTGTGTCAGACTTCCCCTTTCTGATTATGTAATTAACTTGGCAACAGTAGCACCAATATTCACAACTGTATTTATTTATTGGTTCCTGAAACAAATGAAGTTATCTGCATGCTTCGCTGATCATGTGTGCTAGAGTTTGTGCCAAATATCCAATTGCCTAGAATTTAGCATACTTGGCATGTCTGTCTTTCTAAATTATATCCTGATTGAAACGGTCTCATTTGTAGAATTCTGACACTAGACACAAAATGCCATTAGGGCTGTTTTGTTCCACCTAGAAAGCAATCTACATTGTTATCCCACAGGTAATGCGAATATTATTTTCACATGAATAGCATACTTACATACATCGCTTGAGAAATATATAAGCTTTTATAATTAAGAAGCAGACGTCTTACTGCTGTGTCTTCTAAGAAATGAAATGGTAATATCCCGTATCTGCCAACATACTATGCCTTGTCACACTTTGCAATTTGATTCATTCAAAGTTGTCCTGTGTGTTCACAATATTAAAACGTAGAAACATGCTGCGGGCATGAAATAAATACTTTGTTGCATGGAGCATCTGCTTAAAAAGTAGAGTGTTCGCTGTTTAATTTTAATTTTCGTTCTACAATGCATGTAGAGTTTAAAATTTAAAATATTCCCTTCAGTGCAAATTTATATAGAGTTATTGGACATCTTTATACATAAAGATTCCCAATAATTCCGCTGAAGATATTAGTGTTTTATGTGTAAAAAAGAATCAGGGGAGAAGGTTAATTCTGATGTGACAAAGTTTGCAAGAGGGCAACAACATGTAATTATAAAGAAGGAAAGAGAGTTGGCATAATCTTCCTTATGGTTTATTATTCAATTAATTGTTGCATGAGTGAAGATGTAAGGGCCAGGGCATCCATTTTCTCAGGTATAACAGATAGCTAGTTACAACAAGCCAGCGAGACAAGCCAGTTAAATCACAGAATTTAAAAAGAAGCAGGGAAGAAACATGGCTTCCCTTGCTTGTTAATCCTCATTGCATTGGTAAATCGTGGGAATCCTATTTTTGGAAAGCAGAAAGCAGAAGTCCATCCATCTATCTGACAGTAGTAATATTCCTGGTACATGGCCTTTGTAGAGGCTTTACTTTGTGAAACAGCCCATTGCTTCAAAGTACAGTTAATAGTTAAACTGTGTCAAATAGGCTTTAGAGCAGTGGTTCTCAACCTTTTTAATGCCGCGACCCCCAACCGGTCGTAAGTCGAGGACTAGACCGGTCGTAAGTCGAGGACTAAACCAGTCGTAGGTCGAGGACTACCTAACCGGTCGTAAGTCGAGGACTTTCCCTGCCCGGGAGCACCGTGCATGCGTGGTTCCGCCCCCTGAGCCGGCCGAGGTGTAGCTGGCAAGCGGCAGAGACGGAGCAGGCCGACAACCAGCTGGCCCAGCTCAAGGGAGGTAAGGCACCCGCCGGAAAAGGGGAAAAAAATGGCGGACAGCCTTGCTTGGCGACCCCCGTGAAATGGTCGATCGACCCCAAATGGGGTCGCGACCCATAGGTTGAGAACCGCTGCTTTAGAGTATTTATTCTCTCTGCCTGATCAATAAAAAACAAAAATACAAATAAAATAAATAAATACAAATCCCAGGTTTAGTCGTGAATTATACCTTATAAAATATGGATCATGGTTTTTTTTAAAACTTAGTTTGAAAAGCACGCACAATAATAATAATATAATAATAATAATGATAAAGTTGGAAGGGACCTCGGAGGTCATCTAGTCCAACCTCCTGCTGAGGCAGGAAACCCTATACCATTTCGGACAAATGGCTGTCCAGTTTCTTCTTAAAAAATTCCAGTGTTGGAGCATTCACCGCTCCTGGAGGCAGGTTGTTCCACTGGTTAATTGTTCTCACTGTCAGGAAGTTTCTCCTTAGTTCTAGGTTGCTTCTCTCTTTGGTTAGTTTCCACCCGTTGCTTCTTGTACATTTATCGGTTGGATATCTTAATTATCCATCCAATGCAAGGCCTCAAGCAAGGCTTGAGATGGTTTTCGGGGGGGGGGGGTTAAAAACACGTTTATTGGTCTGCTGCTTTTCCACCTAGAAACTGGTCAACATTTTTGCTTTCAGCCTATTAAAGCTGTACATTTTTCTTATTGTTTGAAGTTGACCTTTTGCAGTAAGCAACATGCAGGATTGTAGAGGTCACACTGTGTCACACTGAACCAAAGCAAAGCTATAAAAAGAACGTGGCTGGAATCACAGTCAATGACGATCAGCTTTATTTAGAATAAAACAATCTTTTTTTTTTTTTTTAGAAACTTACCCTGGAGTTAGCAGGGAAGATTGAAGAGATTTTTTTATTGCAAGTATAGGAAACCCTAATGAAGAATATCTATTTTAAAGCCAAGAATATTTTAATGGACTTATAAATAATTCCAAATGCTCTGAATTATTATTTTCGAATTATCTATTAAATTGGGGTTATTACAGTACTTTAAGCAGTTAGGAGTAGAAAAAAGTGGAAAATGGAAAAAAAAATGCAAAAGGTGGTGATCTAATTGCTTTAAAGAATATCAAGAGCATAGATGTCTCATGTATAATAGTATTGTGGCTTGCTACTATATTCTGTTATTTGAATTTTTTAATGAGACAGATATTTTTTCCTTACTTCTGATAATTGGTCTATCTGTAGCAATGGAGATCCTACAGTAATTCAGAGTTGATTTGGAATTAATGCCATGGAATTATGGTGACACAGGCGCAGCGTCTCCCTGTGTCATCTTAAAGCAGTCACGTCAAGTCTCCAGGATTACGCAGCTGCAGTCTCTGGCAATTCTGAAAAAGAGGGGGCTACTTCAATAAGTAACAGCTAAATGTTGCATTTGCTCTCTAGCCCATTCCCAATTATCCCTTCTGAATTAAATCTGAACCACTGCATTAGTATGACCTCTATGTATGTGGGGTCCTTGGTGCTCTCTGAGCTTGGTTGTCTTCTTGCAGATGTTTCATTACCCAAACTAGTGCTAGAAGGGAGAAGGGTTCGCACTCAACCTTCTAGCGTACCCTTGGTTATCTAGTTGGGTAATGAAGTGTATGCAAGAAAACAACCAAGCTCAGGAGAGCACCAAGGACCCATCATTTCAACCCTGCATTGCAAATATTCTCCTTTATTTATATCTATTTATGCTTAAACACAACTCAAATACTTTGGCCACCTAATGAGAAGGAAGGACTCACTGGAGAAGAGCCAAATGCTGGGAAAGATTGAGGGCAAGAGAAGAAGGGGACGACAGAGAATGAGGTGGCTGGATGGAGTCACTGAAGCATAGGCGTGAGCTTAAATGGACTCCAGAAGATGATAGAGGACAGGAAGGCCTGGAGGAACATTGTCCATGGGGTTGTGATGGGTCGGACATGACTTCGCAACTAACAACAACAAAATTTTTTGTTCTATTCTATTCTATTCTATTCTATTCTATTCTATTCTATTCTATTCTATTCTATTGGGAAAGATTGAGGGCAATAGAAGAAGGGGACAACAGAGAATGAGGTGGCTGGAGGGAGTCACTGAAGCAGTAGACGTGAGCTTAAAAGGACTCCAGAAGATGGTAGAGGACAGGAAGGCCTGGAGGAACGTTGCCCATGGGGTCGCGACGGGTCGGACACGACTTCGCAACTAACAACAACAATGCTTAAACACAAACATACGCCCATTTTAAAAGTATGGGCAAAGGACCCCCAAATCATGAAGAAATAGCAGTGACCGGAAAACTTGCCAACGCTTGGTTTAGAGGAGTGATATCCAGAACTGTAGTTTAGCAAAAACCATTGTGCTGTTTTTTTTTTGTTTGTTTGTTTTGGCTCCCTAGAGTCAATCAGAAGATAAAAGGCTGATGGTTTCTGAGGCTCATCGTAGGGTTTGTTTCTCACCATGGCAACTGACATCCCTATCCATGGGATTGTTTGGCTAGCCTCCGGCAGACTGGCGATGTGGCAGTGTCAGTGGCTGCCCTTCTGTGATTGGATGCAGGCTGGGAGGTCTCACTGAATTCCCCCAGAGTTGCTATGGCAGCTGCAGTAATAAGCCTAAGGCTAGCCCAGCCTCTGTCTCTTGTCCCTGGTCTCCCTTCTTTGGGAAGTATTTTATTTTAATCATTCGTCATCTTTATTTCCTTCCCTAAAGGTATGGGTCCTGCTTCACCCTTCAGCTGTGATGTAATGTAGAAGAGCAGTTCTCCATGTATGGATAGGTTAAAACCCAGCACTATTTGATGGATTTTTGTAAACTTAAATATGTTGACTGGTCTCTCTTTTTTTGGGGGGGAGAAATATTGCTGTTTTGACTGTCATCCCCTTTTTTAAATCGAATTACACATGTCTGTAAATTAATGGGGAAGATACAACTTTATTTGCTACTTCTTCACCCATTTAGTACAAAGACGCTGAAGTCTGCAAGATGCTACGATGAAAGGAATAGGATTATTAATTCAGTTTACCCTTTTAAGGGAAGAGTGAAATATCAATTGAGGGGAAGGATTTACCGTAAAATATTAATGGAGCTTTAGCAATATTCCATTTGTGCATTCAGTTGTGATGTTCTTCTGATAGTTGTGAAAAGTTCCTAGCTGCTGATTAACACATTTTAATCTGTAAAGGTAATAACAGCATTCAGAGAAGCATATCCATCAGCTGGGAAACCGCAAAGATTTTAAAAACTTAACGAAAGTTTTCATAAATGCCTTTTGTCCTAGGACTTGGGACTAGGACTTCTGGGCATAGTTTTATTGACACCATTGGAATATTCCTTCAAGGCCAATAGTCAGATATACACAAATCAAATGGAATTATCTTCCAAATCCATAGTTTTGTACCTCGAAAATGTGATACATCTAACGAGAAATTATGGCTCTGTGGTGCTTTATCGCTTTTATGTTCTTTCTGTGGCTTTCATAGGCCCTCTCCCATTTTAGTCCAATAATATTAAGAACTTTCGTAGATATGCTTGATTGATTGTGTGCCCTCAGGTCGCTTTCAACTCCTAGTGTCTACCTAGGTCGGTTTTCTCTATGAGGATCCATCCCTTACTGTGGTCTTTCAAGTCTCCCAGAGGTGTCCCCATGGCCACCATAATTGAGTCTCTCATTGCTGGTCATTCTCTCCCTCATTTTCCTAGACCAGTGGTGGCGAACCTATGGCATGGGTGCCAGAGGCGGCACTCAGAGCCCTCTCTGTGGGCACGCGCGCCGTCGCCCCAGTCCTAGGCCTTCAGCTGGGTTTTATAAAACCTTTTTGCTTTAGGCCTCCGCTGCCGTGTGCCCCCCCCAAAAAAAGGTTCAATTAATCAGTCAATTTCAACTTCTTGCGGGGGAAAAAAGATCTTGCAAAGTTTGAATTGATTGATTGAACTTTTTAGTCCCACCCAGTCTGCCGTTACCACTGCAGCCACGCCCACCCAATTGGCCACACACCCCAATAGGCCACACCCACCCAATGGCTACACCCACCCGGCACCGGACGATGCATAAATGGGTTTTGGGTTGCAGTTTGGCCACTTGGTCTCTAAAAGGTTCGCCATCACTGTCCTAGACATACCTTAGTATTTTAATATAATTGTATTCTGTAGCTTTAAATTATGTTTTATCATTTACAAGTTTCTATAAATTAATACTGAAATTAGTGTAATTTTTCCTCATTGTATTTTACGCTGCTCTGTGGCTGAAACGAGGTCCAGGCAGAAGAAGAACATCGTGGCTTCCAAATCTAAGGGACTGGTTTGGACAAAACTCAGCAGCACTTTTTCGTGCGGCTGCTGATAAAAACAGGATCGCCGACGTGATCGCCAACGTCCGATAACGGATATGGCACAAGAAGAAGAAGTGGCTGAAATAAAGATCTGTTTTAACTGAATACCTAGCACATATTTTTAAGAGGCCTGGGGGTGAATTATTTCTTTTCACTTCAACATACTAGCTGTGCTGGATAGTTGGAAGCTGCTCTCATCATTGACGATAATAAAGTTCACTTCTGTAGTTGCGGAAACGGCCATAAAGAGTTTCTTTCAAACTGCATGTTAGTTTGAATGACTTGAAGCCATTTCTCCTTCCTTGCAGGATATCCTGAACAACCTTGAGTCCTGTGATCTTGAAGATGATGATCTTATGCTTGATGTCGACTTACCTGAAGACGCACCCTATGATAATGGTTAGTGAGAGGATCTTCCTGAACTGTCTGTTGCTTCTTTGATCTCACCTTTGATTTCTGTTAAGCCCAGAGAACCAACAACTTCTAGAGTGGTCATCCCATGAAATCTAGAGAAAACCAAGGCTGGGGATATACAGAGTCATTTCTCTCAGTGTACAGCAGGGATGTCCCAACTTGGCAACTGTTAAGATCTGTGGACTTCCAACTCCCAGAATTCCCAAAAGTGGCTGACGAATTTTGGGAGGTGAAGTCTACAAGTCTTAAAAGTTGCCAAGGTTGGACACCTCTGTCGTACAACTTCATTTGATGCTCAAGGAATGCAATGAATAATATCCCCACTGTTGAATTTTCCTGATGTTTCTTAACAGAGCAGCAGTTTTGAAACTCTGTTTGCACAGAGGTTTATCACCTTATGTTTCTTTCCCATTTTTAGAGCCATCATCCAGGGGTAGGCCACCTTGGCTCTTTTATGACTCGTGGACTTCAACTCCCAGAATTCCTGAGCCAGCATGGCTCAGCTTGGAAACCTCTCCCTTTCTCCTCAGCATGGCTGCCTCAGGAATTCTGGGAGTTGAAGTCCACGAGTCATAAAAGAGCCAAGGTGGCCTACCCCTGAACTAGTCTTTTTTAAAATGAATTCTCACTAATGCTTTTGGTATAATAGGGTTAAAATTACAGTGTATCCTTTCGTTTAAACAACAACAAAAAATCCCACACACCAAAATCAACTAGCTAGATAAGTACTGTACACAGAAAAGCTTTTTGAAGTCTGGAAATTAAGTGACTAAAGCGGTTATGTTTAGATCCAGGGCGGAGTGATTTGAATTCCAGTGGAAGTTCAGGAAAAATCTGAAAAGAGTCAGAGTTGGCTGTAGGTGTAGGCCGGGCTTCTTTTTCACTGGATGCATTCAAGTCTTGCTTTAACGGGGGTTCAGAAAACAGGACTTTGATTCAATGGCTGCTTTCAGCTCCCAAGATTGCGCCATTCATGAATTCAGCAGCTAACTCCATCTTGCCCCGAAGACTGGATTGATCCCAGCAAGTGCTAAAGTAATTCATAGGTTTATAATTTTCTGGCTCCCTTTTGGAGCCTGTGATGGAACTTGCCCTCTATTTATAGCAATTGTTCTGTGGCAAGAAGTATGCAACTTGGAGGACGGGAGTTGTAAGTCACAGGGTCAAACTGGGCTGCTTTCCCAACTCTACGCAAGCAGGGAGTGATCAGGAAGGAAGGCCTGTTTGTCCCCGTCTCCTGCAAAACTATGTCTGAGTAGGCAGCCGAGCAACAGCTAGGAAAAGGGCCTCGCAGCCAAGGATTAGCCATGAGAAGAACGGTTTTAGGTAAGTGGAAAGCTGAATGCGTTTCTTCAGACTTTTCTTCCCCAGCTGCATTTCTTTGGTGCCTTGGTTTGGCTTTTAAGATTTCCAAACAATTGCCTCATCCAGTTGTCGGAAACCAAACTATCGTTTTGGGAGGCACTGACAGATGTGTTGTTGTTTTTAGAAGTTTCATGTTGCATGGTAAAATGAACTTTCTAAAACTTTTCCTTAATTAATGAAACTCCCCAAAGATCGTCTTTCATCGTTGATTATATAAGTGCAGGGAAAAATCCTTGTGAAGAATAAGATCGCATTTCATCATTGGATTATATAAGCGCAGGGAAAAATCCTTGTGAAGAATAAGATCGCGTTTCATCATTGATTATATAAGTGCAGGGAAAAATCCTTGTGAAGAATAAGGGCTAAAAACTTAGCTAAAACTTAAAAAGCAGGATATGGATATGGATAAGCGAAACATAGATTGATAAATATTTTAATTGAGTTTGTCATGGTTAGAAATTTACTAATTTAAGTATGATATATTGAACGTTAAGGGAAATAGAAGGAATTTTTGATAATGCATCCTGAGATATGTACTAGAGACTTTGTTATTGAACTATTGACTGACGCTACTTTCCAAGCACTTAAATGTAAAACTGGAAAACCAATAAAATTTGTGTTTTTTTTTTAAAAAAAGAATAAGGGCTATCCGAACGCTTGGAAGTTGCGTTCGGATAGATAGCAAAGGAACGGCTTGATTCTTTATTATATTCCTCATGCTAAAGAAATGATTAAAAGTTATTGAACTGAAGTAGCAGCTTTGCTATACCGGGAGCCAGTTAATTTCAGCATAACTAGTATCGTATTTCTGTTGTTTGATGTGTTACGGAGGAAGAAAACTTGAGTTTTACATTTATATCTTACCTCTGATCATCATCATATTGTGAAATAAAATGATCTTTTCTATGCCCAGACCTAATTTATGTGCAGTTCCTTGACCTCATGATGGACAACTGTGAATTAATTAAGAGTGCCATCCAACATCTGTTTTGCTTTCATGTTGATACTAATGCTTGAATCAGTGTTGCTCTATTTTTTTTCTTCTGTTGATACAGAGGAATGTGACAATATGAACCGTTATGAGCAACCTGGCAGAAATATTCGACAGCAAAAAGCAGAGGGACTCTGGAAGAGAACACCCCAGAGGTGGAACACTCAGGATCATTATCATCTTAGTCCCACTGAGCACTATTCACACGTCAGAAATGATCTAAACAGGTGTGATTCTCAGAAGAGCAAAAAAGGTTAAAGGTTGAGGTTTGGGATTTTCCTAGCAGCCATTAATCATTAGAGGTTTTTTTCCCCCCCCCAGAGTTAAAATCTACATTTGGACACAGCGATTCTTAGAAAGAAAAGATAGCAGTCCAGGAAACTGTAAAATGTCCCTAACTTGAACAAGATCAACATCCTACTTTGAGCTTGAAATGGCTGTTTTCTATTCCAGATGGGCTACTTTAATCTTTCTGAAAAGATTTCAAACTCAGGGTGGAATAGTTGAAACAGGGCTGTTTCTCACTGAAAGTTTCTCCAAAGGGATAGTGACCGTGTTGAAGGTGAAACGTTCACATTCACGTTTGATATATATATATATACATGCAATAGCCAAAACAAAAATGAGTCTCTTTCTATGGGAGTGAGTTATACAGTAGTGGCCAAAATTGTGGAAACCTTTTGGGAAAAGTGTACAGTAGAAATGCCACCTTTGGTTATGTTTCCACCCATTTTTCTTCTAATTTCTTTATAACTGTAGCCTTGTTCACTTAATAATACTATTTTACATCGCTTTCTGGGCAACCAGTCAACTCTTTGCACCATGACTTTAATTTTATTACATTTTACAAGCTCACTAAATGAAAGAACACAAAAAAACCCAATCGACTTGATAGCGATCCCATAACACACTGACCAATGTCCTCCTCTCAGCTTCAATACAGGACATCAATAACTGAATCCTACTGTGATCTGATTGGCTCATTGCCAAAACAAGATGACACCTGATTGGCTCTCTAAACACTCATGCTCATTGGCTACAATCAGATGAAGGAAAGCTACCTGATATCTACCTAAGCAAATTGTGCTTCCTTTTTCTGGTTATTTGGCTATAACCTTTCATAGAATACAGTACAGATAATTGAACAAACTTTGTTGCATTACATTCTTGATTAAATTATCTTTCCATTGATATATAATTTTATGGTACTACTCCCCCCCCAAAAAAAGTAGTGTTATTAGCCATCAAACCTCAAAAATACACTTTTCCCAAAAGGTTTCCACAATTTTGGCCACTACTGTATGTATAATTTATCAATCAAAGATTGCTAATATTTTAAAATTGCACTTTGGGTAAAGATGACCTACAAGGCAAGAATTAAGAGTAACCATATTAAAAACAAAACAAAGCGTGAATAAGGCAGAACAAATGTAACAGAAGAAATAAAAATCGTGCATGTGTTTTCCAGTGCCTGGGAAAATAGGGCCTGGTCTGAGGGTGAAATACTGGTAACACCGGTGCAAGTTAAACTGTTGAGAGAAACCCTTGGAAGTTGGAAAGCCACCATAAAGGAGATTCTTATCACTGGCACAGCCAAACAATTTCTCTGGCAGGGATTCAGAGCAGAGAACATCCATCTGATCACCTTAGTTCTAGGTTTCTTCTCTCTTTGATTAGTTTCCATCCGTTGCTTCTTGTCCTGTCTTCAGGCGTTTTGGAGAATAATAATAATAATAAAGTTGGAAGGGATCTTGGAGACCATCGAGTCCAACCCCCTGCTCAGGCAGGAAACCCTACATCAAGGAGAGAAGCAACCTAGAACTAAGGAGAAACTTCCTGACAGTGAGAACAATTAACCAGTGGAACAACCTGCCTCCAGAAGCGGTGAATGCTCCAACACTGGAAGTTTTTAAGAAGAGACTGGACAGCCATTTGTCTGAAATGGTATAGAGTTTCTTACCTGAGCAGGGGGTTGGATTAGATGACCTCCAATAGTACTACTACAACGATGACGATTACTACTACTACTACTACTACTACTACTACTACTACTACTACTACTATTATTATTATTATTATCATTATCATCATCATCATCATCATCATCATCATCATCATTATTATTATTATTATTATTATTATTATTATTATTATTATTATTATTATTATTATTATTATTATTATTATTATTATTATTATTTCTTCACAGGAGAAGTGATCTTCTGTATTAAATGAAGAGCAATGCAGTATTCTATCTAGCCGCCCAAGATAGTAGTAGTAGTAGTAGTAAAGTTGGAAGGGACATTGGAGATCATCTAGTCCAACCCCCTGCTCAGGCAGGAAACCCTATACCATTTCAGACAAATGGCTGTCCAGTCTCTTCTTAAAAACTTCCAGTGTTGGCACATTCACCGCTTCTGGAGGCAGGTTGTCCCACTGGTTAACTGTTCTAACTGTCAGGAAGTTTCTCCTTAGTTCTAGGTTGCTTCTCTCCTTGATCAGTTTCCATCCGTTGCTTCTTGTCCTGCCTTCAGGCGCTTTGGAGAATAGCTTGACTCCCTCTTCTTTGGGGCAGCCCCTGAGATATTGGAATGCTGTTATCATGTCCCCCCTTGTCCTTCATTAAACTAGACATAAACAAAGGCTCTTTACTAACATCCTCCAAACTCTGTTTCAGGGGCTGCAACTATGTCGATTCTCCCCCTGTTAGTCATCTTGAAGGCTACGGGACATCAGGCTTGTATCCACCGCTGAGGAGCTTGCCAGCAAACACTGTGTTATTGGACGAAATGACCCTTCGCCATATGGTTCAAGAGTGCACGGCGGTGAAAACCCAGCTCTTAAAAATGAAAAGAATACTCCACCAGGTTAGTGAGGATAAAAGATAACGTGTCATCACTTTTTTTCTATTATGAAACTAAATATCTAATATTTAAAGATGCTGGAAGTTAGCTGCTGAAATAGCAACAAGCCCTAATGTCCTGGATGGTAGCATCTTGAATTGAAAATCTCTTGTTTTGAGTGTAAAAGGCACCGTCATAAGCAATGCAGCTGTTTTGAGCAAATGTTGGATGTGTACCAAGTGCACACAGCTCTGTTGTGTACAGTGCAAATTATCCTGTTACAAGCTTAATAATCCCTCTGCTCCGAAGAGTCTTAATTTGCATTTCAGGTTTGGAAATGTTTTGAACATCCCTACCTTCTAGTAGTAGAAGTAGAAGTAGTAGTAGTAGTAATAGTGAATATTTCCATTCCTGCAAGAGGGAGGGTTGAGAGAAAGGATATCATGTCTGAGGAATAACAACAACAACAACAACAACAATAATAATAATAGTAATAAAGTTGGAAGGGACCTTGGAGGTCATCCAGTCCAACCCCCTGCTCAGGCAGGAAACCCTATACCATTTTGGACAAATGGCTGTCCAATCTCTTCTTAAAAACCTCCAGTGTTGGAGCATTCACCGCTTCTGGAGGCAGGTTGTTCCACTGGTTAATTGTTCT